>NC_056743.1:624895747-625200747 GCF_019279795.1 Protopterus annectens | reverse complement strand
ATTTCGTTGTCGGTCTTCTCATCTGTCGACGTTCTCAGGTAGACCCATATATATATATATGTGTATATATATATATATATATATATATATATACATGCATGCATACATACACACACACACACACACACACACACACACACACACACACACACACACACACACACACACACACACGCGCATGCATGCACACACACACACACACACACACACACACACACACACACACACACACACACACACATACACAAAATGATTCTATCAGTAAATGTTGACTGGCACAAAAGCAAACTATAAACATTTAAACAAAAAGAATGGAAAGGAAAATATACAAAAGTAACAAAAAAGTGTTTTCTGCAAGGGGCAAGCTCCATGGCATCTAGCCCTTTTATGGTAAAGCTTCCAATAGCCTTTATACTTTAATATACTAACTCACTAATCACACCAACTCAAAGAAAAGCTGTCTGCTAATGATTGGCAGTTGTTTTTTATGGTGTCGAGTTGCCAGCCCGACGCCCAACCTTCAATGAAGGCACGCCCATTCAAAGCATGTCTTTCGAACACTCACTTGACTGCTGGGAGGACATGCAGACTCCACACAGAAGGCACTCCCAACCCAAGCTGAGAATTGAACAGGAGAACCTATTGCTGTGAGGCAACAATGCTACCGCTGCACCACCGCGGATTAGACTAATGCCAGATTGCAAATGGCAGAATTTGACTTTACCCGCATTCTCTAAATAAGAGCAACTGGAAAGCCATTCAGTCATCTGTGCATTTTGTCCAACACATTACACCAATATAAGTGTATCTGTCTATCTGTAAATATAGTCATAGTGTCCCAAATGCTGGCCAGTGTATGGTTGCACCACCCTGTGTATTGCACATTTCCACATATACCACACAGGAAAGAAGGTGTAGTGGATTAAGTCATCATGTGCACAGGTGGCTGGGGACTCAATGGCACTTGGCTATCCACAGGCAACTTCCTCTCAGCCAGTACAGAACACTCCTTTACCTTGGCACAGCACAGCATTTTGGTGGCACACTTACAGCAGTGTTGTAGTGTATGATACCACTCACCTACAGCATTGATGTCATGGAGTAATGCTTACCTGTAAAAGCTAATCAGCACCCCATCTCCCCAACAAGTGCTCATAGGTCCTGAGTGCCTGTACTAGATGGCATTTCAGAAGGACTGAATTTGTCCAACTTCTGCCACCCAACTTGCTCTACAGACATGTAGACCCTGGGAAGACAAGAGACAGAGCTATAGCACCGTGCTCCTCACCTTCATCACTTCTACTTTGACCCTGTATTCTCAGCTGGTACTTCCCTCTTACATTTACTATACTAAAATTAATTCATATTTGATTTTGTACTCTGTCAATATTATTTATATATTATATCAATTGTCTTCCTTCTGTGATTAGTCTGTGTTTGTGAATTTGTTCTATTTTATTTTTTGCAAATCTCTTTACCCGGGCTGTGCCTACAAATGGCCTGTAGTAATCAACATACTACCCCTATAAAACAAACTAAATAAATAAAACTGGTAGGATGACAGCTATGGACACAGAAGCAGTGTAGGTATACATGCTATAGTCAAAGGGTATGTCTTACCATAGTCAGAGGAACAATATGGGAACACATACAGCTGGAGTACCTGCCACACACTATCAGATGAGTTTGGGTTTGGCATAATGGTTAAGCTCTTCACCTCATAGGCACAAAGTACAGGGTTTGAGACTGACTTTGGTTTATTGGCAATGCTTAAAATGGCCCTTTAATGTGGTTAGCCTAGTATTCACCTATGTACCTATATTAAATGGGGTTAGGGTATTAGCATAATGGATATAGTGCTTACTTTACAGACACAAGGAACAGGGTTTGATTCTCACCTTTGGTCACTATCTGGTTATTGGCTAGGTGTGAAATAGTCAGCAGACTGCTTTCCTAGTATTTATTTATGAACATACATTTAAATGCACTAATGGCAGTTCCAGTGATTGTAGGGGGAAGGGGATGGCATAAATGTTAAGATCTTTCCCTCACAGTTACAAGGTACAGAGTTTGATTCTAACCTCCAGATACTAGTAGGTTTGTAATAATCTGCAGACTGATAGCCTAATATTTATCTATGAACCTATATGCACTATCTGCAGACAGCAGCTTCTTTGTTAGGCTCTACATGTAATTATAGGGGAAGACAGTTGCTGCTGGTGCTTATACTGTGGGACACCTAGGGAAACACGTGACATAGCTCTACAGTACTATATTGGAGTGGCACCTATGTAAAGACATAGCAGTGCTCTACCCAGCACAATAGACCATCTTATTTGTACAAAGGTATACTCTTTACATAATAACTGAGAGGCATTCACAGTGCGAGTTTGTCACAGTAACATGGGCCTTGTTACCATTACAATTTATGAACACGTAACACATACAAATACACGTATTCAGATTGTTAGCCTTGTGTAAACTGAATTCCTGCACAAAGGTGCACATTCTTAGGAAAGTAGGCAAAGACAGATTAGCACACACTTGCAGGTTGTTGTATACCTCCTCAAAGCTGGTCAAATGTGGAGAAAGGACTGATATTCCTTCAGATACTGCCTAGCTCTCCAAAATAGCTTTAAACGTGTTAACAGCTTAGCATATAGTATGGTGCTGGATTGTCTGTCTCTGAAAATGTATACATCTTTCTATGGCACATAGGCAAATGAGGCCAAGACTCCTTTCTGTCTATTAATTGCCTTATTTTGTTGTTGTATATCTATGACATAAAACACAGTGGTTGTTGATCATTTCTGAAATAGACCACCGGGAAATGACTGAGAGGGCAGAAGCAGCAACAGTCAAAATTCTGGGGTGTATCCCCAGGGTGATAGACTCCAGAAACAAAAAGATAATGAAACTACCCTACAGGCTTTAATCAGACTGCTCCCCAAGTATTGTATACTGTTGTTGAGACCAGATAGCAGGCCACAGAGGGAGTCTAGAGGAAAGTTACATAAGGGTGTGCAAAATGGAGAGAAGTGATACATATAATGGCTACAGCAGTTAAAGCTTGTCTAAGGAACCAAAAAAATAAAAAAACGGGGAGAATGATACGACTGCACAAGAGCTTGTCAGTTGGATGTGAATTATTCATCTGGAACACAAAGTTGAGAGCAGGAAACGGAGATAGAGGGATCAGATTCTAGGTTAGGTATCATGTATACTCTGGATCTGTGAAAGTAAATCTTCACAGGTTGAGGATCCATGGAGTAATTTACCAGAATGGGAGGTTGTGATCAAGGACTTCAGGAGACCATGAAACAGAAAACAGTTAAGAAGGAAGGGAGGGAAAGTATAATATTAAATGTACTTACAGGGACAACTTGATTGGCTTATTGTTTCCTACCATCAAGGAAATGCATTTCGTAATAGGTGGCTGATGACAAATTGTGTGTGCGTGTGTGTGTGTGTGTGTGTGTGCGTGCATGCGTGTGTGTGTGCGTGTGTGCGTGCGTGCATGCGTGTGTGTGTGTGTGTGTGTGTGTGCGTGCGTGCGTGCGTGTCTGTGTGTGTGTGTGTGTGTGTGTGTGTGTGTGTGTGTGTGTGTGTGTGTGTGTGTGTGTGTCTGCGTGCCCTGTGACTGAATGGAATGCTATCCAGGATTGGTTTCAGAGGTCCCCAAGACCCTAAACAAGATATAAACTGTCTGAGATAAGGATAATGTGTCAAATTATATGGAGCTCTTAAATTCATTCTAATCATTTAATTTGAAATACTCTGTAATGTAATCAATTTTCTTATAGTTTAAAAATAAAACCTTTGTTAAATGTCTGAATTTTTCATGTTTGATACCCTGTCCTAATTCCCTACAGACAAGTTAATTAATTTTGTTTACTTAAAGTGTATTATTCATAACAGTAATCTATTTATTTTATTACAGTACTATCTATCAGAGTCGAAATAATAGGAACTGATGGATCATTGTTGTCGAGAGAAGGGGAGAGGATTCAGGTGAGTAACTTTTGATTAAGGGTGTACAGTTTTAAAGAATTCATTTTAGTTTATACTTAATACTTTGGAAGTACCAGTTTAAAACTATAACATTTCATAGTGCATATTTTACAAACAGTTAATTTGTTAAATTATTGGCATTTCATATGAAGATGTGATAATCCTGCAATTTTATAGCCTTTAGCAAAGGTGAAGGTGACACCGTCGCTTCCACAACAAATTTACAGAATTCTTGAAAAGCCAGAGAATCATATACTGCATTCTCAGTAAGTTATTATGACTTATTCATGCACCCCAATTTCAGCACATTATTGTAACTTATTCATGTACCCCAGTCTCGCTAAGTTGCTATGACTTATTTGTGTACCCTAGTCTCAGCGATTTACTGTGACATATTCATGTAACCCAGTCTCAATGAGCTATTATAACTTACATGTACTCCAGTCTCAGTAAGTTATTATGACTTATTCATGCACCCCAATCTCAATACATTATTATAGCTTTTTCATGTACCCTAGTCTCAGCGAGTTATTGACATATTCATGTACCCCAGTCTCAGCATATTATTGTGACTTATTCATGTAACCCAGTGTCACTGAGTTATTATGACTTAGCATCTCAGTCTCACCAAGTTACTATGACATATTCATGTACCCCAGTCTCAGCATATTATTTTGACTTATTCATGTAACCCAGTGTCACTGAGTTATTATGACTTTGCATCTCAGTCTTACCAAGTTACCATGACATATTCATGTACACGATTCTCACCATATTATTGTGACTTATTCATGTAACCCAGTCTCACTGAGTTATTATGACTTAGCATCTCAGTCTCACCAAGTTACTATGACATATTCAGTCTCAGTTAAGCTATTATGATTTATTCAAGTAACCCAGTCTCACTGGGCTATTCTTCCTTATTCAGACATCCTGGTCTCTGTGAGGTATTGCAACTTATATGTATTCCATTCTCAGTAGGTTATTGTGACTTATTCATATACCCCAGTCTCAGGACTTTATTGTGACTTATTCACATACCCCAGACTCAGCAAGTTATTAAGCCTTATTCATGTACACCAGTCTTATTGAGTTATTATGACTTATTTGTATACCCCAATTTCATTGACTTATTATAACTTATTCAGATACCCCAGTCTCAGTGAGTTATTATGGCTTATTCAATTACTTGAGTCTCAGCAAGTTGTTGCGACTTATTCAAGCACTCCAGTCTCAATGGGTTACTATGATTTATTCATGTACCCTAGTCTCAATGCTTTATTATGACGTATTCATATACATAAGTCTTAGTGGGATATTATGACTTACTTGTATACCACAGTCTCATCGATTTATTATGACTTATTCAGATACTCCAGTCTCAGTGAGTTGCTATGTTGTGTCATGTACCCTAGCATTAGTAGATTATTATGAATTATTCATGTACCACTGTCTTGATGGGCTATTGTGAATTATTCATGTACCCTAGTTTCAGTCAGTTATTATGGCTTATTCATGTCCCCCAGTCTCAATTGATTACTTATTCACATACCCCATACTCAGCGAGTTAGTAAGACTTACTTATGTACCACAATCTCTGTGACCTATTAGGAATTATTCACGTACCCCTGTTTCAGTGACTTATTAGGATTTATTCATGTTCTTTGCTCTCTGACAGTTATTATAGCTTATACGCACCCCAGTTCATAGGTTCATAGGTTCATACTAGGCTATCTGCCTGAGGGCATTTACAAGCCTAGCCCATAGTTTTGTGGCTTACGCCACCCCTTTAGTATGGGGAACTATACCCATTATTTTGCTGTGCCTCTGTTGAGCAGTGACACTGAGGTAATCCCTGGGGTATATCTGCGATCTCCCATCCATTGGTCAAAATTTCTCTTGAACAAGGCCAGCGAGGTGCTCTGCCTCACATATACCGGGATTTTATTCCACAGCATAGGGAGTCTTTGGGTGATGAATCTATCCCTCCAGCGCGTCCTATTAATAGCCGTGTTGAGGTTTAAGTCTCCTGCCCTTGTGGCTCTGACGGATCTAGATTTTTGAGGTGAAGCATATTCATCAAATCTGGGTTTGACATGGCCTTGTATGTTAGGCAAAGGTCACCTCTGAGCAAGCGTGGCGACTGAATAGAGCTGGAGTTCTTTCAGTCGGGCAGCATAGGACAGATGTTTGAGACCCTTTATCCTTTTGGTGAGGAACTTTTGTGGCCTCTCCAGCTGCTGCAAGTGTCGGGTCAGATACATTCCGAATGGGGCATTGTACTCAATCATTGGTCTGATGAGTGATGAGTATAGGGAGACTATGACCTCCCTTGATCTAGATGAGAATCCCTTCATGATAAGGTGGGCAATGTAGAAGGTCTTCCTAACTACTTTAGCTACATGGGTGTCGAATGACAGACTACTATCAACCTGGGTCCCCAGGTCCCTGATAACTTCTTCTATGCTCAGTGGATTGCCACCTATTTGGTAGCTAGGGGTAACCTTGTTTTTCCCGAAGGGTATGACTATGCATTTTGGCATTTAACTTTAGGCCATGGCTCTGGCACCAGTTATCCGTTTCTGTGAGACCCTTCTGAAGGATATCTGTGTCAGATGTGTTTTCTACTATGGCGCCAGTTTGCAGTCATCTGCAAACTTTGTCAGCCATAACCCTCCTGTGTTTGCTTGTACTTGGAAAAGTAGATGCCAAACAAGAGTGGGCCCAGGACTGAGCCCTGTGGTACACCACTTGTGACAGGCTTTGAGTCTGACATGGCGCCAGCGACTCTGACCCTGTGGGTTCTGTCACTCAGCCAGTTTGCAACCCATCTTGTGATGTATGGGTTAACATTTAAGCTGATGAGGTTTTCAATGATACCCGAGTGGGGTATTGTATCGAAGGCCTTTGCCAGATCGAGGTAGGCTGTATGGACTGCCTTTCCCTCATCAATGGCTTTGGTGACTGTTTGAAAAAAGTCAACCAAGTTTAGAAGGCATGATCTGCCTTTGACAAAGCCAAACTGGGATGGATCCAAAGTCTGCAAATTCCCTATGTCTTTATTTATGAGGTCCATTATGATCCTCTCCATGGCTTTGCAGATAAGGCTTGTCAAGCTAATGGGCCGGTAATTTCCAGGGTCGGTGGAGGCACCGCCTTTGTGAAGTGGGACCACAGTTGCAGTCGCCACTCCTGGAGTGCGTATCCAGAGGTAAGACTATGATTAAACAGCTGTCCTAGCTGTGGGTTTAAATCCTCGTTGAGTTCGTGGAGCACACAGCCGGGGACACCATCAGGTCCCATGGATGCTGTGTTTTTTGCTTTGGAGAGAGCAGTTCTCACTTGAGCGTTGGAGATGTTTGGGGGGCTGCAATCGCTTGGTATAGATATCTCTCCTTTTGGGGGGGAGGGGGGAGTTTCAGTGAATTAGTATAACTTTTTATATACCCATGTCTCAGCACACTGTCATGACATTCATATACTCTTGTCAGTGAATTGCTATGACTTGTTCAGGTATCCCACTCTCAGCTAGTTATTATGACTTATTTATATACCCCAGTCTCAGAAAGTTATTATAATTTACTTTGAAGCTCACTCTTTTCACCACATGTTCTTGTACAAATTCATGGGGGGATAGAGAAGTGTTTGTGAGTCACATGTCACTACCTCTCATATATCAGGCGAGGTATTTTGCTTACCTTAGTGTAGCAGTGGTGGAAGTATGCCTAGTGGGTTCTTGGGTCAGGGTTTTCCCAGGATAACCCTTACATTTTGTTACTTGTACAAAAGGGAATGGATCACAGTTGAGAAAAGTAGAAGCAACCATAAATTAAATAGGAATGATGCAGAGGCACAGCTGGCTTTTTTAGCACCTGGGGCTAATCCCTGTCATACCGTTTGACCTCTTAGCACAAAAATCTGGACAAAGTCAAAAATAACAGGGGGACAAAGGCCATATGATTATTCGATCCCAAAGCATCTGATACCTTGGGAAGTTGCCATTAAAAGAAGACACTCCTAAATTCACAAAGCAGAAAAACAGTATTTTTTTTGCAGGGAAGCAAGCCCCCCACACCCCTAAATTATGCATGCAATGATCCTGTGATAGCAAAGCTTGGAGAAGAGGGAGAAAGTGAAAAAAAAACATAACTTTCTTTTTAATCCCCTCTGAGTGATCTTCTATTGATGGTGTTCTGAGCATTGACAACTGGCCACTGACAAAGAGTAGGTTTACTATTGTAATGCTTCTAGAATCATGTTTTTGTCTGATTTCTTATATACCTGGAGAGTCCAGCTCAGAAGATATCAGAAATGTATTTATTTGCTAACTGAGTAATTAGACTGTTACCAGACAATTCTTAGCAGTGGCCAAGGTTAGCAGTCTAAAAGCTACAGAACAAGATATACCATTATAAAAAAAAAAAGCGGCTAAATACAGCAAATTTAGTCACTAAGGTTGTACTTTACTATAGTGTATTATGTAATCCATTATACAAAGAAATTCACTTGCCATTAAACCAGTAACCTTACACAGGAGTAGATATCTGGCATCACCCTAGTTGAGACATTTATGACAGAAGCTAGTCTGCAGCTAACATTTCTCAGGTGTTCAGTATAGTTATGCTGCAGATCTGGATTCTGTAGCCAAGCCCATTTTGTGCCTCATCTAAGTAATAGAGCAGGTTGTCAGCCTTAAAACCCATAGTTGGCCTGTGGCATTCAGGCCAATAATCAGATCTGAGTCACTATTAATGCAGGCAGGTGCCATGATCCTGTGCCAGTAGGTGGCTATGGTAACTCTGTTATGGTGTTAGCTATACATTGAATATCTACACTTTGTCACAACATTGTCCATACAATGCTTCATGCATGGACACACCATCATACTCTACACTCAGTCACACACTTCCATGCTCCACATTCATTCACACTCCTTCACACTACACACTTAGTCACACAGCAGCATGATCCACACTCAGTCGTGCAGCTCCATGCTCCACAATACACAGTCAAGCAGCTCCATGCTCCACACTGCACACTCAGTCAAACCCAGTCGTGCAGCTCCATGCTCCACACTCAGTCTCTGTTCCCTGCTTCCGACACAGTCACAGCATCATACTCCATACTCAGATATAATTCTATGTCTGCCGTCAGTCACATTTCCACACTTCCCACACAGTAACACTACCATACTCCACACTTGGTCATAATCCCATGCTTCACTTGAAGTCACAGTTCCCATACTCTACACTCATAGACTCCTAGATTCATAGAGTTTACAATGCAGAGTCAGTCTATGCGCCATAATCACATCACCGAAAGGCTCCACCTGCCTTCCAAGAGGCAAAACAAGGTAGTCCCAGGATTTATTTATAAGCAGACATCCACTTGTCAAGCTTTGCCTTAAAGAAAGCAAAGGTATCGCTCTTTTTTTTTGTTAAGTAATGTTAGATTATTCCAGAATTGGAGGAAGTATTGAGTAACATATCTAGCCCTCCAGCATGCTTTATTTATTTATTTATGGAGATTTAATTTTTTGTTCAAGTATTTTTGGAGTGATCTGTTTTGTAAAATTATAACAGATCAAAGAGGGTTGGGTCCTTAAAAGCACCGAAAGCTACACATAAATCACTGCACGAGAATTTATAAGAGGTATAGCGACAAAAGATGACCTTCAAAGTAAAAGCAGAAGAGCATAATATGGAATTGTTTTTTAGAAAACGTAGAATAACAGGTATGGATTAGAGTTTATATCAGTGGGGACATGAATGGTATTGTTTTGATATCACCTTACATATTAATATTATGGATGAAATTTGCTCTAAAATATGTAGGAAAGTAAAAGTTTCAAATAAGTTCCTGCATGCAGAAAGTGGTCACAATCAAATGTTAATAGATTCACTACCATGCAGTCAGTTAATGAGGGCAAAAAGGTTGTGCACAAGGGCAGAGCATTTCGTGGAAGAAGTGAAGTTTGTACTTAAAAAAAAATACATTTGGGGGGAAATATATGAACGGCTGATGAATGTACAAAATATGTGGTGAACACCACAGGAATGTTAGGGAGTATGTTTTTGGACCTAGCATGATTGATAGGGGGAACGTGGAAGGTATTGATGAAATTTGTAAGAATGTACCCTTTTGTGTTTTCACACAAAACTTCACAACATGGAGAACGATTAGTACTGGCATGTTTTATAATCAGATATAGAAATAAAGAATATTTTTTCAACCTTACCAAGGACTTGTCTAGAAAAGATACAGGTATATCGGACAGGATAGTGCAGAATGATTTTAACACGCAAAACCCAATATACAGAGGGAAGGGTATAATAACAAATGTGGGACATGAGAGGCTTGCTAGTATATGCAAGAAGGACATGAATGCACTTTAAATGGACATGCCTTTCATATTAAACAACAACAAACACATAAATCTGAAGGTGTTATATATGTGTTAAAATGCCCATGCAATAAATTGTATGTAGGTAAAATTTAAAAAAAAAACAGTAGTTAAGAAAAGAATATTGGACCACATGGAGGACATAGGAACCAAAGCATAATAATCCCAGTGGCTAGGAATTCTTAGAGCAGTGGCAGGAAATGACAGAGTTAAAATATATGGCTTGGCTACAATGTCCACTGTATCTGAGCTACAAAAAACAATGGCTTTTACGAGTACATAACAAGAGGGATGTTATAATGTAACACACCACTTGAATGAGGAAATGCAAATAGTTAATTGCTTTCCAAAGCAAAGAATGAAAAAATGTAGAAAGATAGTTGGGACTGCCTATCAAGAAGTAATTAGAAATGTTATGGGTGGAATTTATAAACTTTCGCCTTTTCTCACTAAGTGAATTTGCATAAGGAGTGCCATGCACAGGATTTGTACAATTCAAAAAATATAGTTACACAACAAGGTGGCAGGGCTAGTCACCCGGTGGTGTGAACCTTGGCTTCAGATGATTGTCACTGTTGAACTGACACCCTGATCCCGTGTGCAAAATGGGAAAAAAGAGTTGAGGATGGATGGAGAAAGAAACTGCAAATAAAATCTTCCTTTTCCTGACTATGCTACAAATAGTCTGATAAATTTTGTATTTAAAGCAGTCAATGCTGGATAGATATTGTTTCTTTGGATGTTTGAAAGAGAGCCTGGAATGGCAGTTGTAATAAATTTTGTCATGTAATCTGTTGATACTACTTCTTTCCTTACCCAGATGTCTGAGATGAACGAACTTGTATGTTACAAAACTGGAACACCTTCCTCCTGTGTGGTGTGAGCTGATGGCAGGTTAGAGCTGATTGAGAATGATTTCATTGATTGCTGTTAGCTGTTAAACATTCCGTCTCCCAGAGGAGGTTTCTGATGTTGCTTATTTTACTTTTGTGTATCTGTTAAATAGTTAAATTGACTGGTCCTTGAACCATTTTCAGTGATTATGTGAAATAACAGAACAAGACAACACAGAATAACAATTCTTAGCAAGTTCGTACAGAATAATCAGTAATACAGAGTACAGTGGCACCATTTGATTTACAATAGACTAATAGGCACAGCCTAAAGATAGCATAAAGCAATGCAGTCTAAAACATGGGAGAACAATGTTGTTGTTGTGTCTTTCGGCTTATCCCGGTTAGGAGTCGCCACAGCGGAACTCCGGTCCGCTAATGTTTGGTAGTGGATTTTTACGTGCCGAGTTACCAGCCTTGACGCACAAACTTCAACGAAGGCATGCCCATTCACGCATGCCTCCACACAGAAGACGCTCTAGCTGAGAATCGAATGGGGCAAATTCTTGCTATGAGGCGACAATGCTACCGCAGCACCACTATCGCGGAGAACAATGTAAAAACAGGAAAACATTATATAAAAATATTACTAAGAAAGACATAATCTCCAAGTCAGGACAGTTCACCACACCCATCAGTTAGGTTCATTAAAATCATGTAGAAGACCAGAAAGAGTTGACATTGGGGTGCATGGCTAGGCTTGTAAGGGGCCTAGTGGTTGTTAGCTTAGCAACAAACTATGAAACTATGAACCTTAGGCTTTATCTCTCTATTATGATATTAGGTTGAGTTTAGATTAGCTTTGTTTGTTTTGGAACTGTATCTGTTTATTTTTTCATAGACTGGCTAATTTATTTTCAAGTTGTTAACTACAGTCCAAACTAACTTTTACAGTACACATTGCCCAATAATGACATCCACAATTTAAATGTCACATATAACTCACTCCCCCACCCCGACAGCAAATACTCAATCATTAGATTTCATATTCATCAAACACAGCCATCAAATTTGTTGTCCAAGAGACAGGATTGGAAACCAGTCCACAGGCAAAAGTTTTCATGGGGCTCTCTAAGACAAGAACTGTTGTTCTGGTTCAGACTTCAACCCATAAGGGGGTGAGTGGCAGTGGGAGGCAGATAAGGACCTCCCCAGGAAGAGCAAAACCTCCACCATATCTAAGCCTTAACACTGCACCTTGTTTGAGTGGTCCAAATCTGGCAAAGGCAAGCTTCCTGATCTTAAATATCCTTGGCCAGCCCAAAACAGGATGCCTAAGAGCTTTGTAGGAGGGAAAGCTACTTCTTCTATGTATAACCGAAAAACAAGCTAAGGTGTATACCTCTCAACTGTCCAGATTTTTGCAGAATGTCCAGATTTTTACCTCAAATTTTTGGTCTGTTCGTCAAAATTTGTGGTTCTCTGGCAAACCATTGAATACTGAAGTCATAAAATATTGGTATACATTTGATTTTCAGACTTTGTAACCTTTGAAAAATGTAACATTTAAAATATGTCCCTATTTTTGGGCCTTTGTCCCCTCACTGTTTTAGTCTTTGTCCAGATTTCTTATGCCAAGAGGTTGTGAGGTATGCGGTGGTGTTTACAACTGATGAAGAGTATAAATCAACTCACCTTAACAATTCAAAATAATCATTTTTCAAGTACAAAGTCACACAGCACATTCAACTATATCGGTCACGAATAGAATTTAGAGTACTGGACCCAGAACCCACCCCAAATAGCCTTCTAATGAACAAACCCCTCCTAACTGACATACACCTCCAAATTAGACACAGATGTTACAAGGGGATGCAACTGGATTGGATTGCGTGGCTAGGCTTATAAAGGCCCTGGTTGGTTGTTAGCCTGGTATATACCTATAAACCTAGAAGTATTTTTATAAATGGCTGTTAGGATATGTTCCTTTAAAAGAGCTGCATATAAAGACGGACAGGAATTGTGATCTTATGTACTTGAAAGGCTAGTGAGTGCAATAAACTCAGCAAAGCAGACAAGTGTGTCTTATTTATTGTTTTTTCCTTGCCAAGGCTGAGTCTTAGTAGCTGATGATCATTAGTCCAGTGAATTCCTTAGTCAGAAACCTCTGAGTCTTTCCAGCTGAGTACATACTAAAAGCGGTGTTATCTTTTATAATTGGTCTAATCAGGGCAGGACATAGAGAAATGATGGCTTCTTTTGATCAGGATGAAATACCTTTAAGTTGCTAAGTGGGCTAGATGGGATTTGCTGATTACTGTTGCTATAGGTTGGACATCAGACAGAATTGTCTACAAAGGTGCCAAGATCCCTGATAACTGTATAATTATTGACTGGGGTGCTGTTTATATAGGTTCATAGCTTCATAGGTAGGTACTAGGCTATCTGCCTGAGGGCATTTATAAGCCTAGCTAGAGTGTGTCAGCTTTCGCCGCCCCATTGATTAATTAACTGAGCCTCTGTCAAGAAGAGCCAATGAAGTGATACCAGGGGTGTATTTTCTGTTACCCATCCACTCGTCAAGGTTTCTCTTGAAGAGTGTTAGTGAGGGGCTCTGCCTAATGTAGTTAGGAATTTTGTTCCAAGGCATGGGGAGTCTCTGTGACAGGAATCTATCCCTCCAGCATGTTCTATTTATTGTTGTGGCAAGGTTTAGCTCACTAGAGCGAGTGGCTCACAGTGACTTGGATTTCTTTAGGTGGAGCATGTCCATCAATTCTGAGTTGGACATGGCTTTGTAAGTCAGGCAGAGATCACCTTTGAGTAAGCGATATGTGACTGAGTACAGCTAGAGTTTTTCCAGTTGGGCTGCATAGGACATGTGTTTGAGGCCAGTAATACTCTTGGTGAGGTACTTTTGTGGTCTTTCCAGCTGTTGGAAGTGTCTTGTGAGGTACATCCCAAATGGGGCATTGTACTCTATGATGGGTCTGATGAGTGACGAATAGAGGGGCACTATAACCTCTTTATTTCTAGATGCAAACCCTTAAGTAATTAGATGGGCTACATAGAAGGATTTCCTAACTACTTTGTCAATATGATTGTCAAAGGAGAGATTACTATCTACCTGGGTCCCCAGATCTCTTATTACCTTTTCTATATTAAGTGGGCTGCGGTAATTCATGGGTGTTTTGTTTTTCCCGTATGGGATGACTATGCATTTTTTGGCATTTAGCTTGAGACCATGACTTTGACACCAGGTGTCCATCTCAGTAAGGCCCTTTTGAAGAATGTCTGTGTCAGCCAGAGAGTCAATTATGACTCCCAGTTTGCAGTCATCGGCGAACGTGGTTAGCCATACTCCTGTGTTTGCCTGTACTTCTGAGAAGTATATGCTGAACAGTAGGGGTCCCAGGACTGAGCCTTGTGGGACACCACTTGTGACTGGTTTAGAGTCGGACCTTGTGCCCGCTATTCCTACTGTGTGAGTTCTGTCTGTAAGCCAGTTGACAACCCATCTCGTGACTTAGGGATTTATGTTCAGGCTGGTGAGTTTTTCTATAATTCCAGAGTGGGGAATAGTGTCAAAAGCCTTGGTGAGGTCAAGGTAGGCTGTGTGAACTACCTTCCCCTCATCTATTGCCTTGGTGACTGTCTCGAAGAAGTCAACCAGGTTTAGTAGGCATGATCTGCCCTTAACAAAGCCGAAGTGGATCAGGTCAAGTGTTTGGAGGTTCCCAATGTCTTTGTTAATGAGTTCCATGATGATGCGCTCCATAGCCTTGCAGACCAGGCTAGTCAGGCTTATGGGGCGATAGTTACCAGGGTCAGTTGTGGCCCCTCCTTTGTGGAGTGGAATAACCATTGCTGTGTGCCATTCTATGGGCATATAGCCTATGGAGAGGCTGAGGTTGAACAGTGTGTATAGGTGGGGGTATTAGTTCGTTCTGTAGTTCATGCAAGGCGCAGCCTGGGACACCATCTGGCCCCACTGACGCTTTGCTTTTGGCTTTTGAAAGGGCAGTTTTCAGCTGTGCGTCTGTGATTTCTGGGACACATAACTTTTCTGGTATTGTTGTGGGCCCTTTTGGGGGTGAGAGGGGGGTGAAGTTTGCACTGAATCTATCTGCCAGGATGTTGGCAATATCAGTGGGTTCAGTATATTTTGTGCTATTTTGCACTAGCTCAGAGCATATCTGCGAGTTGCCACTTAGATTCTTGACATAGCTAAAGAAGGCTTTGTGGTTATCTTTTGAATCCTTGGCTATTTTTGTTTCTTTTGTAAGCTTCTGTCAAGATTTATTTACCAAAGGTGACAATGCTACACTTTTTTTGCATTTAATTTTAAGCCAGTTTATCATTGATTTATATGTATTTTCAGCCCTTGCTTTACTAACGGAATATCAGATGCTAAGAGAACAAGAACACCCAACTTGCAGTCAGAGACAAATTTAGTTAGACTTGTGTCTGAGGCTGGTGGTTTGGAGAACTATGAAACAGATTGTCAAACAGAAGGAGGTCACATTACTGAGCCCTGAGGAATGCCACTAGTTTTTTTTTTTTTTCTGAGGTGACAATGAGTTATTTTAACAATGTGGGTTCTGTCTTCCAGATAGTTTGCTATTCAACTTAAGACATAAAGACCTACATATAGGCCTTTAGGCTTATTTTCAATTCCAGCATTGGGAATAGTATCAAAGGCCTGGACCAGATCCAAGTATGCTGTATCTACAGCTTCACCGACTTTCTCACACAAGCTAAATAAATAAGACATGATCTCCCTTTGACAAAACTGTATTGTTGAAAGTCTAAAACAATGATTTTTTTAATATCACAGCTAATGAAATCAGAAACAATACAGTCCATGGCTCTGCAAACT
The DNA here is from genome assembly GCF_019279795.1 of Protopterus annectens. Lineage (NCBI taxonomy): Eukaryota > Metazoa > Chordata > Ceratodontiformes > Protopteridae > Protopterus > Protopterus annectens. The sequence goes on along the minus strand of NC_056743.1, from coordinate 625,184,621 downwards.
GGACTTGTTAGGTTAATGGGTCTGCAATTCCTGAGATCTCAGTCCCTCAGCCGTATCACATGCTTAGTCATATCATCCAACTCCACTGCTGTTAATACCAGCATGCCCCAGATTTTTACATCTTTCCTGTTTACTAGTTAGAGTAACTTCAATGCCTGACTGAAGCCTCCCTTTAGTGTCATGTAGTATAGCTTTTTTTTTAAGTAGGAATGGGAGTAATACTGTATATGGTACACTATGTTTAATTTTAATTATTTAAAAATGCATACTCTGCCTTATAATTATATCTTTATACTGTGACTACTATATGCTGTTTTTGATCTGATTTAAAGTCTCAGGTATCCCCAGGCTGGGTGTAAAAATGGACCAATAAGATCAGTGCCCTACCCAGTCAAGAAAAACAAATCAAGAAATAAATAATAAATAAATACATTAAGACAATTCAGCATGAAACATTGCATCACACTGTAGCTGTCGCAGAGAGTTACTCCAAAAGGGCACATTTCAGTACTGTGTTTAATATCTAGAGGATGAGCTCCCACATTTTGTCGTAGTAACCAAGTACTGATCACTAGGCCCCCACTCCCTGGGTTCAGAAGGAACTCAGTTGATTTTACCTGGCTAAACATCTTTGTCAATGTCATAATTTATACACATACTAAGGCCATATGACTCTGGCTGCAATATGAAGGAAATGTCTCTCTTGCAATGTTTACTATAAACCTTAGGTTGAACAGCATTTCTAACCCTACTAAAGTAGAACTCAAGTTACAAACACATCAGGCATGTATACTGTGCTTATCTAGGGCACACTGTAAACCTGATGTGCTACCACAGCTACCCAAACAGTCATCAGAATTTGAATCAACACAGAATGTTATACCATATATATGATATCATTTTGTCATGCTGTTAGTTCCTTCAGATGCTGAGGTATAAGCCAACCAAACTGAAAGATATAAGATGGATATTGTTTTCTTTCTGCGTCTGCTTCATTCTGCTTGCTGTATTTTCTGTTAATTTTTTAGTATTTCAGATGTATTCTTCTTTCTCTGTCTCTCTCTAGATTGGGAAATGCATCTCTAGCGAACAGAATGTCACTCCCACCGTAAAGTGGTATAAGAATAAAGTTCTGCTAACTTCAAATAAAGAAGGTATGACGTAGGAGTGAGTCATGGAACTTTTTAGGTATTTAAAATATTGTATAGTGACAACAATAAAGTTATGTATGACACCAGGATTTAAGAAGAGCTGTCTCAGCTGTGGTGCTTTGCTTTAGGGTAATATTGGCTTTTCACTCTGATTATAATGCACACAAAGGAGAGGTGTAGAACAAGGCACAGGTGTCCAAAGTTGTAATGTCCTCTGCCTGCAGAGGTGCAATAATGCTCCAACATAAAATATTCAAAACAACAAGGATACAAAAGCATTTAGGTGTTTATCTCTTAGTTGCAAGATAAGATCCATTACTGGGGTAGTTAAAATACTCTGAACTCTACAGATAGCATGATTAAGCCACTGTTTGGAAGGTTTACTTGCCATCTCAAAAGTTAATAAAACTAAATTTTTAAATAGAATGTTAAACATTTTACACTGCTATTTTTTCAGCAATTCCTGAGCCTAAATCAGATAACCCAAGAAAAATAAACTAGATGTACATTTCTTTTAGGTCAACAAATTGCTCACTGTAAATGAGCTTGTACACCCCACAGATGTATCTTTACTAGAATGGAGGGGGGTTCTCCTTTCCTTTGTGGTGCAATGACCCAGAGTTGAGCACAGCAACTTTACAAAACGGGTGGAGATCCAGAAAGATTCCTGAAATCAGAATGTTGGTCCAGTAGTCCGAAAAGCACTGTACAAACTCCAGTATTCTGTTTATCTGCACAAACAGAATGCCAGAGTTGTAAAAAAGCAGCCATAGGATAACTTTTCAATTGAAACACGTCACTAATATGATGCATTTAAAATTGAGACTTGTAAAACGAAGGGAGAAAAGGCAAAGGAAGGCATTCTAGCTTGAGGTCACTTAACTATTCACATCATAAATGGGCAGGACAGTGGGTGAGGCGGGCAGGGAAATGGGTGGAGAGAGGCAGGATTGCAGGAAGTGCAAGGGGTTGTGACTTTGGTCCGGTTTTCACCACACAGTAAGGTGGCAATCCTAAAATATAATGTTATCTGTAGTTCTGGTCCAGTTAGAAACAGGCCCACATTGTTAAGTAAATGTAATTTTAAAGTTTAAAATGCAGTTTTCCAGATCTCAGGAACATACTGCTAATGTAGGTAACAATTTTCCTTTGACAAAATTATTTTTCCAGATGAAATAATTTTTAAAGACCTAGCTTGATATCATAAAGTGTTAACTCAGAAAAGTGAAAGTATAAACAGCACAGAAAATAGAAATTTTACGTCATAGACAGTAACATGTTTTATTGTTTCCTGTGGTTGCTGCTGTGGCTACTGTTGGAGCTTCTCTCCTACTGAATTCAATCCATCAAAATCTTTCTAGTTTGCAGATGCAGCCTAATCCACACGTACACAACCAAATAAACTATTTCATGAACTTAAAAAAATGCAAACTAACTTTTTCTAGGAAATCAATTATCTTACTTGGTGGAACTGGAGCAAAGCTGTCACCACTAAATAATGACAGACATTTGAGTTTCCAACTCCATATCATTTAGAAAATGCATGCAAAAGCAAAACTAGTTAATCTAGTAACTTTCTAAGTCTCCAAGAGTAATATTTAAAATCTATCCTTATTTTGATAATTTGTTCCCGGCGGTAGTGCAGTGGTTAGCATTGCCACCTCACAGCAAGAGGTTCTCTGGTTTGATCCTTGGCTAGGGTACCTTCTGTGCAGAGTCTGCATGTCCTCCCTGTGGTCATGTGGATTTCCTCTGGGTGCTCCAATTTCTTCCCACATCCCAAAGACATGCTGTAGGTGGATTGGATACTCCAAATTGGCCCTAGGCGTGAGTACATGCGTGTGTGTGTGTGTACCTTCTGTGGAAGGTTGGGTGCCAGGCTGGCAACTCGACACTGTAAACCTCTACTGCCAATCATGAGCGGACATGTGATCCGCTGTGGCAATCCCTAACCAGGAAAAACCGAAAGAAGAAGTTCCCTAATTATAGTGTGGCTTTATCCCTAAGCTAAGATATTGAGTGTAGTGTGCACATTGTTAAAATATGCTGATCATGACGTAGCACTAAGGTCAAAATCTGATGACATGTGACTACAAAATTAAAAGGAAGAAAATTATTTTGTGTTCAAATTTTATCATTTACAAAGTTAATTTGCCTAATATTTTGAGTGTTGGAGATTGTTAAAAGCTAAAAAAAGGTAAAGCAAATTCACCTTGTAAAAGCAAAATCTGTATATGTTTCAACTCAGTCTGATTGTCATGAAGACATCTTACAATACAAATCCATAGCACCTATCTCCTATATGAATTAGCCAATTTATTTATATGCATTTTGCCAGGATAATATCACATACAGATAAACCTTAATGCTGTGCTAGCAACACATGCGTTAAAAACATACCAGCAGCTATAATAAATAAAGCAAATTTACTAAATGGAAAGAATAGGTGTCATTAAGAAACAATTATTTCCAATAGTACATGAACAGTATAATCAGTGTTATAAAGAAGGAAAACATTATCATTTGCATTGTTTTGTGAGATATGAATAAAATGATTAAAGGAGAGAATTGCCTATCACTTACAGCTGAAGACATAATCTTAAGAGTACCAAATGCTGAGCTGTTTCACTACTAGATGTAAGCTCCAAGTTGTATTCATTTATTGTATCATTAGGAAGGTTTAGATTCCTTAGACTTCCTTTTCTTATTTCATCAGCACCAGTCGATGCTTGGTTGGTGTTCCGAACATATTTGATCTATTGGTGTGGAGTCAGACATAAGAAGAACACAAGAGATTGACACAGCTTCTGAGTGCACAGCATCATTTCAGTTTGAATAACTGAATGCAAAATGAGAGTGACAAATCTGTAACACATGGGTCACATTCTAATGTCTTAAGAATGTCACTGAGAGAGACTAAAACCTAATAATGAAAGCAGGTATTACAGAGTTTTGTAAGAATGACGTATCATTAAAATGATTTGTTTTGTAAGAATCATGTGTTATCTTTAAAATGATTTTACCTAATATGCCTGAAACAACTATACTTTTAAAAGGTTTACAATCAAAAGGCAGAAAGTCAGTTAAACGACAGGCACTGACTCAAACATGGTAGGAGCGACATTCAGAATGTCAACGTACAAGTGTCTGTCAGTTCATAAGGACATAAACAAGGCAGGGACACAAAGCATGGTTGGGAATGGCAACTGTAGACAATTAATATCAACAACTGAGTCGAACATATGCGTCAGTAACATCACCATTCGTGCTTTACAATCTCATGTTTTTGATAGTAATCCCTTTTAAAAAGCTGTGATGACTACTTGTAGCATGGAGATGGAACCTTGGACAGGAAAAACATTTTGAAATGCTCACGAAACTAGTTACAGATGTACCAACATTAAAATAAAATGAAGTGAATAAGCCAGTTACCAATGTATATGTCAAACAAAGTGGTATAGGACATGTAATCATAGAAGACAATAGGCCTCTTGTCTATGAGTCAAGAGTACTTACAGATGACTATGTTAGTAAAACTGTGAAAGTTCATGAATATGTCAGTGATAAAGAAGTTCAGGTGGAAACATAACAGAAATCCTTTCAAAACATGTTCAAAAAGTATTTGTTCAAGGCACCTATGAGAATGCAGAATATGTAACATAATCTTGTGAAATTTGATCTGAAAGTAAATTACAAACCAGGGAAACACTATATATAAAACTAAATACAGCATTTTATAGATATGTATGAAGAACTTTTAGAAGAAACAGAGCTACTTTGGGTTGTGTTACTCTTACCAGTGTCATAAAAAGAATTCTAGAGCTGTATTGACACTGAGTTAGAAATGTACCAGCTAAAAGATATTACAATAAAATAATCAGTAATGAAAGAAATGTATTCTTATTTTTCTTTCAATGTTTAATGCTCATGGAAACCTAATCAATGATAATGGTGCAACACATGACCACTGCAACTGTAAGCCTTCTCATCTTTCCTATTTGTTGTGTGAAGTTTTATTATATAAGTTAGGGGGTAGAAGGTATCCCCCACCCCAACAGACTCAGAGGAGAATTTATTTTCCTTAGAGAAAAAAAAAAACACTTTTAAACATATTGTTTTAATGAGTTATAGCCATAATGATTTGCAGCTCAGTAATTCCTTAGGAGGCCAATGTTCACAACAAGATAATGGCTGTTCAGGAGATGAAAGAAGCAAAGTATCTTTTTATGTATGACTTATTATTTTGAGTCCCCTGTAATGATCAAACTGACAGATAAACAATTGGTTAATGCATTAAAGTCTGTACTAACGAAACAATGCAAAAATAAGGAATTAAGAAGATTTATGTGAGTATGAATTCATGCAAGTAATGACTGTTTAACACTACCCACATTCCAGTGGAAGAGTGGAGATAACTATCAACTAACACTAGATTAAATCAGAATTGTTCTGCTCTTTTAAAGAACTCATTTTATTTCCTGGGTGTAAAATCAGTATTGTTAATTGAACTATATTTCATTCTAAGTCTCCATAACAAATCACAAACCTTCCAGTAATTTAATTTTCCTTATAAAGTACTGCACTTCAAACCCTCTTCCATGTCGATTTCTCTCTTATTCTCTGCTAATCTTATTTTTGCTCCATGCATATATGCTAGAGCTCCTTCTCTTACTAGCTCATTTTTTAAGACAATATTTATCTACTCTTATTTAACCATTCCCCATTTTCTAGATTGTACATCTCTTTATACTAACCCCATTCTTTTTTCATCTTGTTCTTGTGATAAAAAAATCATTATCTTTCCACACACCCCATTATCACATTTTATTCACATCATTGTGTTGTCATCTGCTCTAATGTCTGGATTATTTCATGCTCCTTGCTTAATAAGATCATAAATAAAACCCCCTTTCAGCCCACCTTTTTGTAAAATCAACCATAGCGTTCTTTTTCTAGCCAGTCATATGCTCACCCCATTACCTCCTGTATGCTCTTGTATCTTTGATGATCTGCCTCTTCTCTCTGCCTTTTTCATCAGCTCCCATTCACCTTCCTTCTTTTCTTCTCGTGCTCTTATCGTGTATGTACCAAATGTTACTAAGGTATACAGTTGTAAATCTGGCATAGCTCAGTCTCCCAAATGTTACTTAATCTCGGTCTCTGCTTCAATGCTCTACTTCCTCTATTACCAGAACAAATCTGTAACAATCTTCCTGTACCTTTTATATCCAGCTGATAATGCCCTCTGATGGAACATACCAGTACAGAGCCTAGAGTAAAATCACAATTTGCATTGTAAATTTATTCTATCTACTAAAGTACGTCCTGTGAATCAAAAGCTTATATACCCAGATGTTTCATATCCCTTTTCCTGCTAATCTGCTCTTCTTCCACACATCACTGTCCATATCATTAATTCAACTGTCTCAGTCCAGTTACAGCCTAATGCTCCATCCTTTTAAAATTCTAGAAAAAACATTTAGTAATTAATGTGCAGTCATATGCAAATAATCAAAATGTCCTCCATTTTCTGATGTAGTGCTATGATGAGGTTTAATGCTCTGTGCATGTATCTCAGTACCCAACAGAAACAGACTAGGTAACAGTGGGCATCTTTACCTGCTACCACTCTCTAATTCTGTAATTCTGTATCTATAAGGTGTACTTTAGGTGCATGTCATATGGCTCTTACTAAATCTGTATTACACTCCTATCTCTTGTAAACCCTTAAACAGAAAATCCCATTCTACTTTGTCAATAATGTTTTATATAAAAAAGTGTTACACCTGTTTGCTTGCCTGCATCCCCTTTTTCACCCTCTTCTTCAAATTCGACAAAAATCCTCTAACTTCTCTCAGTAGTTCTACCCTTTAGAAAATCTCTGACCTCTTCCACAATGTCTGATATAATATCTTTGATTTGATTAGGCAATATTTAGTATATTATGGCATAGTGGCTATATGATATGTCAGAAAGGGTGTTCTGATGTGCTGTATATGTACCATATATTACAGTAAGAAGCTGAGAGTAATACATGTCGACAACATAGCATAGTCTAGTGTGAATCAACTGGGAAGGGTTTTAATATCAGAGGCATTTTCTTCTCAAAGACAGAGATTTTGAGGCCAAATATCGAGCCACCTAGTAGATCCCAATTTGAAGAAAGTGTGAAAAATATCAATGAAAATCTTGTGACTCTACTCAAGGTGTGCCAGGCATTTGTGGGTTTACTGTGACTCTGCTCAAGGTGTACCAGGCATATGTGGGTTTACTGTGACTCTATTCAAGGTGAACCAGACATCTGTGGGTTTACTGTGACTCTACTGAAGGTGTACTGGGCATCTGTGGGTTTACTGTGACTCTACACAAGGTGTACCAGGTATCTGTGGGTTTATCGTGACTCTGCTCAAGGTGTACCAGGCCTCTGTGGGTTTGCTGTGACTCTACTCAAGGTGTGCCAGGCATCTGTGGGTATACTGTGACTCTCCTGAAGGTGTACCACACATCTATGGGTTTACTTTGACTCTGCTCAAGTATATCAGGCATCTGTTGGTTTACTGTAACTGCTGGAGGTGTACTGGGCATCTGTGGGTTTACTTTGACTCTACACAAGGTGTACCAGGCATCTGTGGGTTTGCTGTGACTCTACTCAAGGTGTGCCAGGCATCTGTGGGTTTACTGTGACTCTCCTGAAGGTGTACCACACATCTGTGGGTTTACTTTGACTCTGTTCAACTATTTCAGGCATCTGTTGGTTTACTGTAACTGCTGGAGGTGTACCGGGCATCTGTGGGTTTACTGTGACTTTGCATCTGTGGGTTTACTGTGACTCTGCTGAAGGTGTACCAGGCATCTGTGGGTTTACTGTGACACTTCTCAAGGTGTGCCAGGCATCTCTGGGTTTACTGTGACTCTAATGAAGGTGTACTAAGCATCTGTGGGTTTACTGTCATTCTGCTCAAGGTGAACCAGGCATCAGTGGGTTTACTGTGACTCTCTTCAAGGTGAACTAGGCATCAGTGGGTGTACTGTGACTCTGCTGAAGGTGTACCAGGCATCTCTGGGTTTATTGTGACTCTGCTGAAGGTGTACCAGGCATCTGTGGGTTTAATGTGACTCTGCAAAAGGTTTCCTGTGCATCTCTGCATTTACTGTGACTCTACTCAAGGTGTACCAGGCATCTGTGGGTTTAATGTGACTCTGCAGAAGGTGTACCAGGCATCTGTTTGTTAATTGTGACTCTACTCAAGGTGTACCAGGCATCTCTGGGTTTACTGTGACTCTACTCAAGGTATACTAGGCATCAGTGGGTTTACTGTGAGTCTACTCAAGGTGTACCAGGCATCTGTGGGTTAACTGTTCCTCTACTCAAGGTGTACCAGGCATCTCTGGGTTTACTGTGACTCTGCTGAAGGTGTACCAGGCATCTGTGGGTTTATTGTGACTCTACTCAAGGTGTACCAGGCATCAGTGGGTTTACTGTGAGTCTACGCAAGATGTACTAGGCATTAGTGGGTTTACCGTGAGTCTACTCAAGGTGTACCAGGCATCAGTTTGTTTATTGTGACTCTACTCAAGGTGAACCACACATCAGTAGGTTTACTGTGATTCTACTCAAGGTGTACCAGGCATCAGTGGGTTTACTGTAACTCTACTAAAGGTGTACCGGGCATCTCTGCATTTACTGTGACTAAACTCAAGGTGTACCAGACATCTGTGGGTTTACTCTTACTCTACTCAAGGTGTAACAGGCATCTGTGGATTTCCTGTGACTCTACTCAAGGTGTAACAGGCATCTCTGGGTTTACTGTGACTCTGCTGAAGGTGTACCAGGCATCTCTGTGTTTACTGTGAATTTGCCGAAGGTGTACCAGGCATCTGTGTGTTTACTGTGACTCTGCTGAAGGTGTACCAGGCATCTGTTTGTTTATTGTGACTCTACTCAAGGTGTACCAGACATCTGTGGGTTTTCTGTGGCTCTGCTCAAGGTGAACCACACATCAGTGAGTTTACTGTGACTCTACTCAAGGTGTACCAGGCATCAGTAGGTTTACTGTGACTCTACTCAAGGTGTACTGGGCATCTCTGCATTTACTGTGACTCTACTCAAGGTGTACCAGGCATCTGTGGGTTTACACTGACTCTACGCAAGGTGTAACAGGCATCTGTGGATTTCCTGTGACTCTACTCAAGGTGTAACAGGCATCTCTGTGTTTACTGTGACTTTGCTGAAGGTGTACCAGGCATCTGTTTGTTAGTTGTGACTCTACGCAAGGTGTACTAGGCATCTGTGGGTTTGCTGTGACTCTGCTCAAGGTGAACTAGGCATCAGTGGGTTTACTGTGACTCTACTCAAGCTGTACCATGCATCTGTGTGTTTACTGTGACTCTACTCAAGGTGTACCAGGCATCTGTGGGTTTGCTGTGACTCTGCTGAACATGTACCAGGCATATGTATATTTAGTGTGACTCTGCTCAAGGTGTACCAGGCATCTGTGGGTTTACTGTTCCTCTGCTCAAGGTGTACCAGGCATCTGTGGGTTTGCTGTGACTCTACTCAAGGTGTACCAGGCATCTCTGGGTTTACTGTGACTCTGCTGAAGGTGTACCAGGCATCTGTTGGTTTACTGTGACTCTACTCAAGGTAAACTAGGCATCAGTGAGTTTACTGTGACTCTACTCAAGGTGTACCATGCATCTATGTGTTAACTGTGACTCTACTCAAGGTGAACTAGGCATCTGCGGGTTTACTGTGACTCTGCTGAACATGTACCAGGCATATGTAGATTTACTGTGACTCTGCTCAAGGTGTACCAGGCATCTGTGGGTTTGCTGTGACTCTACTCAAGGTGTACCAGGCATATGTAGGTTTAGTGTGACTCTGCTTAAGGTTTACCAGGCATCTGTGGGTTTACTTGAGGAGTTTCAGGAGCCTTACTGAGGATTTAGTTGGGGCTTGCAAAGTAGTTTTCAAATTCCTGGCTTGTGAACAGTAAGGATTATTGTGTTTCACTGAGAGACTTTAAAAGTGGACAGGCAAACATAGAGTGGAACTGTAAATAATAAGAAATATGTTTAGGAAATGTGTGATTGTTTTCTTTTAAGCTGAAAATTAATTTTACTTTACAAAATAAACTGCATTTAACTTGAAGAAACTATCTTCTCTCCTGTGTCATACCTGATACAGTAGTGGTTTTAGCAGATATAGTTTGCCTGTTATATACAAAATTATATACTTTTTTTTTTACTTTGTACTTCTTATTTAAAATTTATACTCAAAAGTGTACTCTGGGTTCTATAAATAAATACATCCAATAAATTGATAACATTTTGATCCGCACTGAAATTAAAATTTAAATATCTAGTAACATTAAGATAATTCATGAGCAAAGACAATTCATGCAGGCTTCCTTTCAAAAATGTCATAATGGAAATCAAACTGTGACCGTGTGCCCCTAGTTTGTGTACCTCCTCTCTTTCCTTCAAACCTATCCTCCTCACCCAGATGCTAGCACTGCTAATCCAACCCAATTTGCCTGGACCATAGTCAGGGCTTTATACCTCGATGCCACAGTGCTAGCTAGCTGTGATGGTTTTTTTGAATTGACTATAACCATAAGGTCACAGTTGACCTTACATTTCCTAATGCTGATCTTGAGCGACTTAACAGATATAAATCTCTTTATAAAGATAGAGTCAAGCCAAGAAAACATGCCCAATGCCCATCCACTTGAAGGTCACAGCTATCACACCACTTCCCCCTTTCTACCATAGCTCATAAGTTTGAGTTTCCAGCATTCAAGCCCTAAGGCCGATAAACAAATGCTGATTCCTCAAAACTTGTGTCATGTACCTGTGAACCCATCAGATCATCTAATTTCTGTTTAAAAATTGTTATGGTATCATAAGTTCATAGGTTGGTACTAGGCTATCGGCCCTAGGGCCTATACAAGCCTAGCCATAACAATTCCCTGGATATTTCTTCCCACAATATTTACTACCCTGGACCCTGTTTAGCAGGGTGACTGACGTGATCCCCGAGGTGAATTTCCTATCTCCCATCCAATCATTAAGGTTCCTTTTGAAGAAGGCCAAGGAGGCACTCTACTTGACATGTATGGGCAGTCTATTCCAGAGTATGGGGAGTCTCTGGGTCAGGAACCTATCCCTCCAGCATGTTTTGTTCATTGTGATGACAAGGTTTAGATCCCTGGAGCATGTAGCTATAAGGGATTGGGATTTCTTTAAGTGGGGCATATCCAACAGCTCAGGGTTTGACATGGCCTTGTATGTTAAGCAGAGCTCACTTCTGAGTAGACGATATGCCACAGAGTATAGCTGGAGTTTTTTTAGATGATCAGCATAGGGCATCTGCTTTAGGTCTGTGATTCTTTTAGTGAGGTATTTCTGCGGCCTTTCCAGCTGTTGCAGATGTCTTGTGAGGTACATACCAAGTGGGGTGTTGCACTCTATTATGGGTCTAATGAGGGATGAGTACAGTGGGACAATGACCTCCTTTTTCTGGATGAAAAGCCCTTAGTGATTAGGTTTGCCACATAGAAGGATTTCCTGACTGTTGTGGCAATGTGGTTATCGAAGGTGAGACCACTGTCCACCTATGTCCCTAAATCTCTCATCACACTTTCGGTGTTTAGTGTACTGCCACCTATGTGGTAATTCATGGGTACATGGTTTTTCCCAAAGGGGATAACTATACATTTCTTGGTATTAAGCTTAAGGCCATGGTTCTGGCACCAAGCATCTGTTTCTGTAAGGCCCTATTGTAGAATATCCACATCATTTGGGGATTCAATAATGGCTCCCAGTTGTTAGCCAGAGTCCCTTAGTGTTGGCCTGTACTTCAGAGAAGTAGATGCCAAACAAGAGCGGTCACAGGACTAAACCCTGAGGTACTCCACTTGTCACCTGTCTGGAGCTGGATTTGGAGTCAGCTACTTTTACAGTCTGGGTTCTGTCAGTAAGCCAGCTGGCAACCCATCGAGTGATGTAGGGATTTATACCAAGCTTAGTAAGTTTATCTATGATTCCAGAGTGGGGGATGGTGTCGAAGGCCTTGGTGAGGTCCTGATAGGCTGTGTGGACCACCTTATCCTTGTCCACAGCTCTGGAGACTGATTCGAAGAAATCAAACAGGTTCAGGAGACAAGATCGTCCCTTCACAAATCCAAACTGGGTGGGGCCCAGTGTTTGAAGGTTGACAATGTCTTTGTTTATAAGTTCCATGATAATGCATTCCATGCCCTTGCAGATCAGGCTCATCAGACTGATGGGATGGTAGTTCCTGGGATCCAAGGTGGATCCCCACTTATGGAGTGGGATAACTGCAGCTGTGCACCATTCAGTGGGCACGAAGCCTGAGGTGAGGCTATGATTAAACATGACACTTAGGTGAGGTGCCAGTTCATTTTGTAGTTCATGTAGTACACAGCCCGGGATGTCATCTGGTCCCATGGATGCTGTATTCTTAGCTTTGGAGAGTGCAGTTTCTACCTGTGTGGCCATGATTACTGGAATTTGGCAATCTTTTGGTACTGAGATGGGCCCTTTAGGGAGTGAGAGGGGTGTGAAGTTGGCACTAAATTGATCTGCCAGGATATTGGCAATATCCTTGGGATCAGTATATTTAATGCAATTCTGTTGTAGCTCAGAGCAGATCTGAGCATTGCCATTTAGATTCTTGACATAACTATAGAATGCCTTGTGATTGTCTTTGGAATCTTTAGCAATTTTATTTTCGTAACTAGCTTTGGAGGATTTTATGAGTGATCTCAGCTTCTTACTGAGGCTGGTAAGGGAGTTTTTTGCATCCTGGGATTTTCTTCTTTTCTGCAACAGTTTCTTCCTTCTCTTGTATAGTTTGTTTATGGCAGGGGACCACCAAATTGGCTTCCTTGTTTTGGAGGAGAGGGTCTTGGTTCTATTTGGGATGGCACAATTCATGCATGAGTGGATGTGCTCGCACAGTGCCTTAGTGTAGGATTCAGCAGTCAGACTTTCAGCTCCCGTCTGCATGGGTGTCATAAGTTTGTCACTTCTGACTTGAGTAGCATGAAGTTGGCTTTGGAGAAGTTTTTTTACGGAGGTTTCCTTACTGGGGGAGGGGTGGTGGGTGGGATGTGGATGTCAAGGATGATTAGCTTATGGTCAGATCTGACCAATGAGAGGGTGACCACTGGTTTGGAGCATCTATCTCCCATGTTGGTAATAACCAGGTCTAGGATATTGGAGCCCCTGGTGGGATAATGGATTAGTTGATCCAGGGCGTTGGAATTTATGAATTTCAAAAACCGTTGGGAAAAGGTGTTGGTACCTGAGTAGTTTTCCCAATTAATGGCAGGGTAGTTGAACTGGTTGTATCTTAATATTTTCCAGTATGTTTAGAAAGGTGTAGTGAGAATCTTGGGGCATGGTGGGGGATCTGTAGCAAACTACAATTTGGATTGCAGTCTTATTTGCACCTGAAGAATTTCAGAGGCATTGTGTTGGGCAACTAGCCTGGAGGTGTGAATATCCTTGGTGAATATAGACACTCCTCCACCTTTAGTGTTTCGGTCTTGGTTTGGTAGCCGAAAAGTGTGGTAAGAGTTGTAGCCCGGTATTGTAGGGGTGCTCTCTGGAGCCTTGAACCAGGTCTCAGTTACTGCACAGATATTGATGTTCTCGATTTTTAGGAGTGCCTCGAGAGAGTGTATTTTGAGCTTTAGACTTCTAGCATTGAGTAGCATTACTTTCAGATTTTGCATGCTTGTATCTGTTATGGTGGTGATTTTGTCCTTTGAACCTTACCTAAAAAAGCCACTATAGGGGTGGCAAGAGCTTTAGCCAGTAACCTGAATCCCAGGGCTGACAGGTGCAGACTATCTCTGGCAAAGCATCGTGGTTTGAAGATCATATCGTCCCAGGCAGACAGATACTGGATCCCCTTTGAATGACACCAGAAGCTTAGCCAGTTGCTGAATTCAATCATTTTGTCCTTAAACTGTGGTATCATTCTGGGCGAAGGCAGGATGCTACTCAGGGCTAGGGTCATACCTGCCTAGGCCACATGATCTAAGAGCTCTTCCATGTCTCTTTTCATGTAGTCCAGGGAGGTACGTCTCAAGTCATTTACTCCAAACATGGACAATGACAGAGTCGCATTTGTACTTGTTGTGGAGTGACTTCAGTGCATACATTATGTGGCGGATCCTGGCACCTGACAAGCAGCTGACTGTAATTTTCTCCTTGTTCAGTCTGGTGAGTGGGACATCAGTGTGCCTGACTATAGAGTCATCTATGACTAAAGTGTTGGGTATGTTTCCTTGCCTTAGGGGCTGTTGTTGGGTGGCACACTGGTGTTGTGAGCTATGTGTCACTTTGGTTGTGACTGGTGGTTTGTTTGTGTTTCAGCTTTGGAGGTCATTGCTTGGGCAGGTTAATGTTAAGGGCCTCCGCATATGTAGGTTTAGTGTTGCTATGTGTGGGTGTTGATGGTGTGGGTTTTGAAGGGTTATGTGTTGCTTGAGGTGTAGTGCAGGTGTTAACCTTCTCCTCTTGACTGTCTAGCACAATATTGGCTGGAGAGAGCTTTGCTTCCAGTTTGGCTATGTAAGTGCATCTCTCGCAGGCTGTAGTGTTGGGTGGTAGGAGGAGAGGGTTGTCTGTGTACATGAGGCAGTTGCTGCATTGCCCTAGTATGCCCAGATTCACCAGGTGGACAGGAGAAATCACTGGAAGCTGGCCCTTGGACATGCCTGTTTAGGTGCTTTTTTCTGTAAAGTACAAGAGCTGTTTTCCCTTACCTTTGCAAGGTACTTCGCAATTATAGGCTGTTTAGTGCCTAAGATTAATTTCTCCTTATTAACAAGGAGAGTTGAGTGCTTGTATCAGTTTAAGGCTTCCTAGTGCTTTCCAGCAGGTTCTAGAGCAAGTGCTAGTCACAGGAGTTCAGATTTTATTGCTACTACTGAGAAACAAGCTAGTTCTAAGGAAAAATTTGAAGAGCAGACTTTCTGGCACCTGGAATACTTTAACCGTAGCTCCGCGGTGCTGCACGATGCGAAAAACGTGCAAACACATGTGTTTGTATGCTAGAAAGTTGAAAGGGATAGAAATCAGCCCAAATGGCTAATAAAATTACAATTTCAGAGCTGGAAACCACTCCTCTAGTGTTAGATAGGCAGTAGAATGCTCACCACTCCCACTGGTAAGCAGTAGGACTTCCCTCTGCCACAGCAAGGTCTGGATAGCTCTGAGCACAGAAAATAAAGTCCTGAGACAAGCAAGGCCTGGGATAAGGACTGGCTAGAAAAGGTGGGAAATGAGCAGACAAGATAGTATTTTTTTTTGGTTAAAACAGGCTAAACAATGCAATAATACAGTAACTAAACACAGAAAACGCTAACACACTTGAGTGTGTAGCCCTAAACAGTAAATGCAATTAAAACTCTACAAAATTAGCAATTTAAATTTTTTTTAAATGAAGCAAGGAAAGTGCACAACTGAAAAATGATTTAAGAGGCAGTAATACAGTAGAATAAGTAGCTAGTCTACATATACAGAAAAGTCTTTATATACAGAAAAGCAGCTAAAACAACATTAAAACAATTCAGATGCAGTGCAACCTAGAGCACTTGAGTTGTAGCAATATTAATGCAAATACAGTTTTAATAAATGCACTAAAATATACTCTATATTTCCAAAATTTTTGAGAAGCACAGTCAGAACAAGGAGATTCAGGCATTTTTTTTTTTTTTAGACAGGGAGAAAGGAGGAACAGCAGAAGGTGAGTGGGTTGGCCTTCTCAGATGTTCTCTCTGTATTGGGTAGAATGAGCTAATGACATTAGACTGGGAGGAGTGTCCAAGATCAGAGTTAATACTAAGAGGTAATCTTGTCCATAAACACATAGTTTCCATCTTCCCCAGGTTCATTTGTTGATTCACGTTACCACTTTTTTTTTTTTTTAAATGATCTCTCCAAGCTTCACAATTTGCCTGTAAAAATGCACTTCCTTAAATTTAAAAATCGTACATTCCATTAACCTCGCAAGATGAGCTGAATGTCCGTGAAGCAAGAACCTGTCTAGGTAAATAAAGCTGATTAGGCACACACAGCTGAGTGTTTGTGTGTATATGAGTATCATCTGTGATTACATAGTAGACAAGTACATAGCAAGTTTGAATGCCACAAACACACATGGGAAGGAGCGGAGGATGTAAAAATTCTGATAAACCATAAAGCTGTGACATTTATCAGAGCTGAACCTTGGAGAGTTTACTTTTAGTCTGAATTGTATAAACTATTAATACCAAAAGTATCAACTTTTGCAAAACTTGCAGTTAAGGGGAAATACATTCAAAGCCAAAACAAGAGGTCTGATAACACTTATTCCAGGTTTGTTCTATGCATTTGTACCTAAACAGGCAGCTGGCAGAGCAATTTCTATTCTTTCAATTGATCTTCAAGATCTATTATCATAACTTATCTATTTAGGAGCAATAGCATTAAATCTTGGATTTTTTTTAAATTGATGTGAAGTAATTTCCCTATCAGTGATCACAATCAAGTAAAGCAAATTGATGTGGGATTGAAAGCACAGTTGTCCTGATGTTTTGTTGCCCTCTCCTGCTCAAATAAGGAATTGCACTAGTGAAGCTCAAGTTGAATTGCTCCAGGCAAACTAAACAGAAATACCTTG
Organism: Protopterus annectens; assembly: GCF_019279795.1. Lineage (NCBI taxonomy): Eukaryota > Metazoa > Chordata > Ceratodontiformes > Protopteridae > Protopterus > Protopterus annectens. The sequence goes on along the minus strand of NC_056743.1, from coordinate 625,167,770 downwards.
GCTATTGCAACTTGAAAGGCTTTCCAGTTGACCTGGTTTCATATTTAGCCAAGGCATTTCCTGTGTTTTTTTTTTGTCTGTATTTGGATTAAAGAAAGTGCATCCTGGAGCCTTTTTATCAGCATGGTAATATCTCATCACGGGTACATCCTGTAAGGGAAATGTTTTGTAAAATACAATTTCCTCTCTCTTTTAACTTGTTTTTCATTCCTGAGAATAAATTGTGTTCATTATTGTAATGCCTGAGCTAGTTATCATTAGCAGTGCTTTTCCAAGGTTTACCAGCACACTGCATGCAAGAGTTTTACCTTTATTCTGCGGTGATGTTTTTGATATGTCTAAAATGATGGCTTACTGCATAGTTTTTTTTTTCTGAAGACCAGAATAGTTATAAATGGTACTGAATGATTTCTAGCTGATAATAGCCAACAGTTAGAAGTCAGGACAGAATCAACATCTTTAACAGAAACTTGGACTTGTTCGTCATTGCTTGAGTTTAGGTAGCAGAGTCAGTTCCTCCCTCTCTCTCTCTCTTGCTCTCTCTCTCTGTCTCTCAGTATGTTTATATATGTATACTTGAAACGTACAGTTTTACTGAAAAACAACTTTAGTGAAAGTCCCAATCAATCAAGACTTTCAAGACTTCTCCTTTTCCACACTGTCGGTGTGAACCTGGAGTTACATTTATTTAGGTAAGGGATATTTGTGGGTGTGGGTCTATATTACGTCCACGAAAATCCCTTTCAGCTAATGGCTGTTTGCCGAACAATAACCAGTGAAATCTAACTCCCACAATTTCCGTGAATTTTTTCCTAGGAGGAAAAAAAGACACTTGGCCATCATTGGGAATTTGCCCTTCTCCCCACTGTAGTGCGATCTCGGATTTGGTATATTTAGTTGGGGGGGGGGCACAGGCCCCCCCCCTCCACTTTGAAGGGTTTAACTTTTGTCTGGTTTTAAGTTGGCCAAGCATTATTTTCCACTAGGAAAAACTTTGCTGGAATGGTGTTCCAGGGAGTTAGATTTGGCTTGTTATAATTCAGCGAACAGTTGTTCTCTGCAAGGGGTTTTCACAGATGTAATGTACACCTGTGGGTGCAGCCTCCATGTGAAAACATGTGCTCCAGGTTTTTACCAAACACTGGATAAAACAGAAGTCTTGCTCAAGTAGAACTTTCACTAAGATTTTTTTGATAAGAATGATATATTTATATGTATGTATATGTATGTGCGCACACACACACACACACACACACACACACACACACACACACACACACACACACACACACAAATATATCTGTGTGTGTGTGTGTGTGTGTGTGTGTGTGTGTGTGTGTGTGTGTGTGATTTCATCATGAAAGACAGAAAACTCAAAAGAATCCCAAATGGTAGAACAGAAAAGAGAGAATAATAAAATAATGAATGATTTTAAAAAGCCAGTCATAAAACACTGAATACAACACTCCTACTAAAAAAGCAAACCAAAGCTACAAAATTGAGACTGAGTATCTTCTCCCAAGTGATACTGTTAGAGAAAGGGGTTTTAGTAATGTAATATCTAGGGTTAGGGCTAGAAGCAGTGGTAGGGGTAGGGTTATGTTTAGGGTTAGCACACATGAGTAAGGTAAGCGGCGGGGGGTCCCTGACAGTACCACTACACAGGACAGAAGGATGCAGAATACAGACAACATAAAACCTAACCCTTACTCTAACAATAACTTGCAAACACTTGCATACTCACAACCACTACTATAACACAGTCTTGCACCTCTTCACAGCCACCACATTTTCATCCAAACATTAATTTTCCTGCACACTTCTGCTGACTTACACTGAATAGAACTAAATTCGGCCATATATGATTCGCTCAAATGAACATTCATCTCATTTGTGCATTCTGATTTTTTTATATACAAAACAACTTTCTACCAAATGTGAGTCTACATTTTTAGTTACCATAGATAGATAAATAGATGGATGGATAAATATTGCTTCTTATCTGCTATTATACTTGTGGAAATGTAAACATTTTGTGCAAACAGCAAAATAGCATTTTATTTAAGCCATATAATAATATTATGCTTAAGTATTAGAAATAAATTTCAAAATTAAAGAGTTTCAATCCGTTTGACCATGAAAACTCTGTTTAGGTGTGCAAAGGTTTAGGAAATTGTTTACCTCCTCTTAGCCAGTAGGTTGTGGTATTCCTCACTGAGATCTATTCAGTAAATCACAGTACCATAAGCTTCTTATACTGGATCTATTCAAGCTATGGAATTTATTGTATATGGCTGGCATACTCTTGCCACCCTAATGCAGGGACCACACTATACTTGTTTTCTAAATGCAACCAAATTTGAGATCATATAATATCAAGGTAAGTTATATCATCAGTAACTTTAAACCCATTCTATGGAATGGGATTGTAGGATTTTAGTTCTTCAAAAAGCAGCTCCAGTCAAACAAATAACTACCTACTGGTCATATATGCTATTTCCAGTGCATATCCTCTTAATAGTGATCTAGGCCCTCAGACTGAGGCAGGCTGTACTGAACGGACATTTGATTTAAAAATCATACCAGAAGTCTGTTTGATAATACTGATGGCAAACATTTGTTTCTGTAGCTGTGTCCTCCACTACCTGTCATGTGCAGGGCTGTACCCGTGTACCCCTTTACTTAATATAATAAACTTTGAGGTCCTGGATCTCAGAAACATAAAGCAATACCCCCTGACAGAGACACCATCACCATTTTCAATCAAATATCCGAATAGTGCCGTCGTTCTTTTGGTCAGATTGTGGATTACAGACTGATAATGCAGCAGTCAATAATGCCCTACAACCCACTGACACCATAATAAATTTCTTGTTGGTCTTTCTGCTCTCACCCTTCATTGTGACTGTGAATGGTAGCATTCCATATCCCTGACACTTTACCTCCTTTAAGGTGTTCCATGTTCTACCTCCCAGCCCATATGCATACATTCCAAGTAATGAAATAGCTAGAAAATGCAGTCTTTGTTTTACTATGACCAACTCCCTGTTGAGTTACAAGGAAACATTATATGTTTACTGTCAGGGACGTGTTCATTCACAGTAAAGCAAGTGGTGGAAAGCCATGTAAGAAGTCTGTGCCAGAGTACACAACAATGCTAAGAGGCAGCTGACAGATTTCAACCACCATCACCGTTTATGGGATGGGGCAGTTTGAAGGGTTGATAACATAGGAGTCAGCAGGTTTGTTACATTTCACAGACTCACTCAGTTACTAATCACTTGAGTCACTCATCACTCACTCTCTCATTTTCTCAATCCTTATCTGTCTTACTGAACTTTTTTTCTTTCTTTTAGTCATTGCCTCCCTATTTCTTTCTTTCATTCATTCATTTATTCACCAGTTCTTGCTCTGAAAAAGTGCAAATGTGACTCCCCTTCATTTTAGTGAGAAAGATAGAAGCTAGAAACTCTCAGGTTGTCATTCTAATCTCAGCCTTTTTTAATTTCTCCAAATCTTTTGGGTTTCTAATGCCATGACGGGAATGGACCCCATTCCTAAGTCAAAGTACGATTACAGTTCATGAAATTAGTATTGCTTCAATGTTTGACGTCAGCCAAAAGTGCTCTTCGCAGCACCCGCAATGTACCCAGTAATGACTCCTTCTGCAATTCATACGGGGTTACATGGATCGGTAACATTTCTAAATATGATTGTAAATTATTTTTTATAAGACCCGTTGCTCCTACTGTTGGAACTGTCTGGGTATCTTTCTTCCAAATTGCTCTCATTTCTGCCTGCAGATCCTGGTATTTTATGACTTTGTGTCTCTCTGTATGCAAGGCACTGTATTCACTGAGTGTGGCAATTTCAATGATTAATGCTACTTTTGTCTTCTTTTCTTGGACCACTATATCCAGTTTTCTAGCATTTATCTTTTGAACTGTTGGTAATGGGTGATCCCATGTCATATAAACTTCATAATTTTCTATGATGCTTTGTGGCTAATGTTTCCAGTGTTTTTCAGCCACTTCAGAACCATAATGTTTGCACAATTCCCACTGCAACAGTCTTGCCACATTATTATGCCTTTCAGTATACAGTCCTTCTGCCATTAATGTGTCAGAACCAGCAACAAGGTGTGTGACTGTTTCCAATTCGGTTTTACAAAACCTACATTTGTCTGTTTCTCCCACATGTTCAATGGACTTTGTAAACCAGCGTGTACATAGCCCAGTATCCTGGGCTGCCAATATTAACCTTTCATTTCTTGGTTTGAATTCCCCTCTCCTTAACCATTCCTGTGTTCACTCTTGATCAACATGAGGCTCTTCCAGAAGTTTTGTATACTTGCAACTATATTTATGTTTTTTCCAGATTTCTTGCCTTCTCATCTGGTCATTCACCTATATTCTTTCTTTTGTTTTTTTTGGCACATTCAGTTGCTGCCTGGTTTTTATCTACTTCTGGTTTGATTTCCATTCCTGCTTGACGTTGATATGCTTCTGCTAAGTTAAGCAGACAAGTCATCTTAGATTTATTCTCCTCATGTTTCAAAACTTTCACTACATTTGGATCTTGTGAGGTCAGTAGATATGTGTGGAGTCCCACGATTGCAGATCTATACATGTAATCAATTTCAAGAAGGTCCATCCCTCCTTCGGAACAGGGAATATATAATCTTGGTATACACTGATTTTTATAAATCATTTGGTGAGCATGAAGCATCCTTGTTTTAATATCTAATCTATCCAACACTTTTTGGGACCAGTCAACCACTCCAAAACTGTATGTTAGGAGGGGAAGAGCAAATTGATTTATAGCTTGAATCTTGTTCCTAGATGTCAGTTCTGTCCACAGGATTAATTTAAGTCTTCTAAAGTGATCCTTACTAAGTTTTATTCGCATTTGTTCATGTTTTATTGCTGATCCTTCATCAGTTCCCAAGTATTTATACACTCCCTCTTGCTCAAGTTCTTTTATATCACATTCTTGTCCCAAACTGATATTTTCCTGGTGCTGTAGTTTTCCTGCTTTAAAGGTTGCTTTTGCACATTTATCAAGACCAAATAAAATTCTAATATCATCTGAAAAAGTTTTGACAACCTGCAGCTGTGCTTTCAGTTCCTCATCTGATGAGCTATACAATTTTATATCATCGACAAAGAAAAGATGAGAAGTCATTAGACTTTGTCGTTTTCTAGGAACCAAATTGGAGACATGGCCTAAGCTGTTAAGTAAACAGCTTAATGGATTAATGGCAAGACAGAATAGTAAAGGTGACAGGGAGTTACCCTGGAATATCCCCCTTTGAATTTGTATCCCTGGGATAACAACCTGTCCTTTATCATGGCTTAATTGCAAAGTGGTCTGCCATTGTTTCATAGTTACTATAATGTAGTCAATCAGTGCAGGGTGTATCGTATACATTGTTAAGCACTCTTTTATTCATGAATGTGGAATACTATCAAATTTTTTTTGTAGTCAGTCCATGCCATACTTAGATTCTTCCTCTTTTTACAGTTCTCCACTATACCTTTATTTAACAACTAATGATCCTTTGTTCCATATGACTTTGTTGCCCATTTGCTCTACTGCCATAAGTGAGTTTTCTACTAAATGACTATAAGCTCTGTCAGCGTAAATTCCCATGTATAGGTTATACGTCGTCGGAAGGCAAGTTATTGGTCTATAATTTTTAGAGTAGCTTGCAGGTTCACTCTTAAGTAAGAGCATTGTTTTGCCTGTTGTTAGCCAGTGTGGTGTCTGTTCGGGGTGCGCATATAAATAGTTTTTACTCATGGCTAAATCCTCGTACAAATATGTTAATATTTTTAACCAAAAGTTAGGTACTGCATCTGGGTCTGGGGTTTTCCAGTTAGAGGCATTTCTCAACTTTGTTTCAGTCTCTCTGGCTGTTACTTCATCCCATTTCATATCTTGTACCTTTAAACTTCTTATTCTTTCATTTACTTCTTCTACCCATTTAGCATCTTTGTTATATTCCACAGGATCTTCATAGATACTTCTCCAAAATGTATCTACTTCCTGTTTTTTTGGCAGTCTTTCAATTCCTTTTACCTTACTTCACAGTTCTCTATAAAACCTTTTTGGGTCATCAATACATTGCTTATTTGATACTTTTCCCTTATATTTATCTGTGTGTCTTTAAGTTTTTCCACCTGTGCTGAAATTTTTAGTTTGTTATTTGTAATAGTGCATGATAGATCCTGGTCTGTTCTAATACTGCGCATTGCTTTAATCACATCTATCTTTCTTAGTATTTTGTTGATCTATTCCCTCTTCTATAATCTTCTAACAGTGATGCTTCTTGTCTTAATTGCTTTATAGTTTTCTCTATTTGATAATTCCATGATGGTATTCGATTTCTCCCTTTACTTTCCCTTACTACACTGTGATCTTGTAGTAGAACTTTATCAGTTATTAATTTAGCAGCACAGTAGTATATCCTGTTTACTTCTGTTATATCACATGGGTCTCTCTGGACTGTCCTGATTACTGCATTCATTTGTTTTAACAGACTTCTTACTTTTTGGGTTTTATTGACCTTCTGCTGTCTGTTTCTCTCATTGATCTTAATACATCTATCCATGTCCATTAAATCAAGCAGCGCTTCTTTTAGCTCATTTTCATCCAAACTGAGGGTACATCCCTTGTTTTCTGTTTCCTGCAGGCATTCTATAGAAAGTTCCATAGCATCTTCCTGTGGCACATTCTCTTCAGTTTTATCCTGTGTTATCCGTTGCTCTGTCATATGGGAACTCACTGGTCCATCACTTCTCAACATTGACTGCATCGGAGTTTCCACAGTTTCCTGTTCCTTTCCTTGCTGTCTAACTTCAAGTGAACATTTGTACTGGTTTCCTGTGGAAGGCTCCAAAATATCTTGATATGGCACCTCACCAATTGCTTCCTGTTCCTGTTCCACTGGTTTCCCCTTAATTTGGATATCCATTGCTATATCCTGTTGTGGTGCTTTCTGCATTTGATTTTCTACACTGAATCATTATCTTTGCAGCTGCTCCATAACCTCAATTTCTATTTCTTTGACTTCTCTGTTACTAATCTCTTTTTCTAATTTTCCTCTTAGTCTTCTTATTTTTTGTATCATAAAGTTTTCCATATCCGGATTCCTTTGCCTATATTTCTCTTCAAATATCTTTGGTGCTGCTCCTTTTGTATGGTTAGTTTTGCTTTCTCCTTTGCATAAATATTACAACATATTAAATCTGTTTTCCTTTCCCATGTCCATATTTCTTCACATGTCTCCTGATCTTCTTGCCTTTCCTTATTCTGTGGACTTACTCCATCCTGCTGTGATGTAGTCTGTTTTAGACCTTCTGCATTAAATCCTTCACTTCGCAGGCACTCCATAACTTCAACTTCTATTTCTTTAACTTCTGCTTTACTAATCTTCTTTTCTACATTACATCTTTGTGATATTATTTTTTTATTGTGAAATTTTCCATATCTGGATGCCTTTGCCTATATTTCTCTTTGAATATCTTTGAGATTGCCTTCTCTATAATAGTTAACTTGGCTTTCTCCTTTGCATAAATATTGTACCATATCAAATCTCTCTTTCTTTCCCATGTCCATATTTCTTTTTTATGTTTTTCAAATATCTCTAGATTTTGTTGTTTATATTTCTGCACGTCCTCAGATGCTTCTTTTTCCAAACAGATCAAAGTTTCTTGATCTATATACTGTTTTTCAAAAATCTGTTTTATTAATGAACGCAAATTTTTATTTGAAGCTTCTGACAGTTTTTCCTGCGGAAGTATTTTTCTTTCATCTAATTTCTCTCTTAATCATTCTGTATATCTTGTGTCTGGAAATTCTGGGCTTTTTACATAATAGTAACAATACATAATTTCTTTCTTATCCTCAGTAGTCCACTCTATTGTCTTTATGGCTCTTCTTTGCCCAATCAATTTTTGTGATTTTTGTGGACTGCTACTTCCTTCTACAACAGGGGGTCCATCCTTCTCCTGGGCCTGGCCCGGCTCCATTGTAGGAATGTTTCTGTATTTTGAGGATTCTACACTGTCATTTTTTTCCAGTCCTGGCACCAGTGCGCCGACCAGGATTGGGCATCTTTTTATCCTGGGTCTTGTGCACCCAGCTATCTTTTTTTGTTTTTGACTTACTTTTGTCTATGATATATGATATATAAATACAGTCTATATATCAGTATCACCTTGGTGAGATATTGTGAAAAACAGGGTCCACCTTGCAACGGTACTCATCAAGACTTGAGGATGAATTCAACTTCAGCACTACTTGCTGACTTTTCATCTCTCCATTAGGGCCTCTCTTCTAATCTCAGCTATGGGGATGGAATCATGGTTGAGTAAAAATTACTTTTAAAATAGCTAGGAGCTGAGGAAACAGAGACCAAGGAAGAACCGGTTCACAACAAGGAGGGTCATGTAAAACAATGTAAATTAATTATCTGATTGTAAATTAATTATCTGATTGACCAACCAAGGTACTAAATCAGAAAGAGGAGATTTATGGGGTTTACATTGACTTTAGCAAGACAGCGATTACAGTAGCACGCAAACAGTTTGCTAACATTTAGACAGACTCGGAATGAGTACTACAGTAGAAACTTGAATAAAATACTGGCTAGACAGTAAGACAGAGAGAGCTGCAGTAAATGGAGTTCACTCACATGAAAAGATGGCAAGCAGTGGCATAGCACATGGGTCAGTACTGTGACATCATTATTTATTAGTATCACTACACAATATTGTGACTCATCATAGTATCCCTACACAGTACTGTGACTTGTCTTTATTTATTAGTATCACTACACAGTACTGTGACTCGTTGTTATTTATTAGTATCACTGCACAGTACTGTGACTCGTTGTTATTTATTAGTATCACTACACAGTACTGTAACTCGTTATTTATTAGTATCACTACATAGTACTGTGACTCATTATTTATTAGTATCACTACACAGTACTGTGACTTGTTATTTATTAGTATCACTACACAGCACTATGGCTCATCATAGTATCACTACACAGTACTGTGACTTGTCTTTATTTATTAGTATCACTACACAGTACTGTGACTCATTATTTATTAGTATCACTACACAGTACTGTGACTCGTTATTTATTAATATCACTACACAGTACTTTGACTCGTCATAGTGTCACTACACAGTACTGTGACTTGTCTTTATTTATTAGTATCACTACATAGTACTATGACTCGTCATTATTTATTAGTATCACTACACAGTACTGTGACTCGTCATTATTTATTAGTATCACTACACAATACTGTGGCTCGTCATAGTATCACTACACAGTACTGTGACTTGTCTGTATTTATTAGTATCACTACACAGTATTATGACTTGTCTTTATTTATTAGTATCACTACACAGTACTGTGACTCATTATTTATTAGTATCACTACACAGTACTGTGACTCGTTATTTATTAATATCACTACACAGTACTTTGACTCGTCATAGTATCACTACACAGTACTGTGACTTGTCTTTATTTATTAGTATCACTACACAGTATTGTGACTTGTCTTTATTTATTAGTATTACTACACAGTACTGTGACTTGTTATTTATTAGTATCACTACACAGTACTTTGACTTATCATTATTTATTAGTATCACTACACAGTACTGTGACTCATCATAGTAACACTACACAGTACTGTGACTTGTCTTTATTTATTAGCATCACTACACAGTACTGTGACTTGTTATTTATTAGTATCTCTACACAGTACTGTGACTCATCATTATTTATTAGTATCACTACACAGTACTGTGACTCTTTGTTATTTGTTAGTATCATTACACAGTACTGTGACTCATCATAGTATCACTACACAGTACTGTGACTTGTCTTTATTTATTAGTATCACTACACAGTACTGTGACTCATCATAGTATCACTACACAGTACTATGACTTGTCATTATTTATTAGTATCACTACACAGTACTGTGGCTCATCATAGTATCACTACACAGTACTGTGACTCATTGTTATTTATTAGTATCACTACACAGTACTGTGGCTTGTCATAGTATCACTACACAGTACTGTGACTCTTCATAGTATCACTACACAGTACTGTGACTTGTCTTTATTTATTAGTATCACCACATAGTACTGTGACTCATTGTCATTTATTAGTATCACTACACAGTACTGTGACTTGTCTTTATTAGTATCACTACATAGTACTGTGACTCATTGTTATTTATTAGTATCACTACACAGTACTGTGACTCATCATTATTTATTAGTATCACTGCACAGTACTGTGACTCATTGTTATTTATTAATATTACTACACAGTACTGTGACTCATTGTTATTTATTAATATTACTACACAGTACTCATTATTTATTAGTATCACTACACAGTAGTGTAACTCATCATTATTTATTAGTATCACTACATAGTACTGTGACTCATTGTTATTTATTAGTATCACTGCACAGTACTGTGACTCATCATTATTTATTAGTATCACTGCACAGTACTGTGACTCATTGTTATTTATTAGTATCACTGCACAGTTCTGTGACTCATCATTATTTATTAATATCACTACACAGTACTGTGACTCATCATTATTTACTAGTATCACTGCACAGTACTGTGACTCATCATTATTTATTAGTATCACTACGCAGTACTGTGACTTGCCTTTATTTATTAGTATCACTACACAGTACTGTGACTCATCATTATTTATTAGTATCACTACACAGTACTGTGAGTCATTGTTATATATTAATATCACTACAGATGGCCTGGAAAAAAGTATGCCTTTGATCTGTTAACAAGCTGCTTCCTAATGGACCGGATTTGATTTTTTCAGCCTTCTCTTGCCTACTGTGTGATCTTGAGTAAGTCACTTAATTGGACAGTGTTTTGAGGCAAATGGTAAAACTTGGCTAGACTCCTCAATGGTCTCCTGGGCTGCATGGCTAGTAACTACCAGTGAACCTATGATCTCAATCAGTACAAATAATCATTTAGAAAGGATGCCAAAAGACTGCAACTCCAAATGAATAGTCTAAAATGTGGCAGTTTAAATTCAGTGTAAAATGTATCTGAGAAGCTGAAAAGCAGGGAATGGGTTGATGAGGAGAGTAAACCGGCTGTTAGTCATAGTAGATGATTTCGCCAGTACTGTGAGAAAGCTGCACAAAAGGTTAGTAGAATACTAAAAATGCCTAGAAAAAGGCATCTGCCACAGAGTGTGAGAAGTTATTATCTTACTTAGCAAAGCATTAGTAAAGAGCGATCTAGACCATTGTGTGCAGTTCTGGATACTTCTTAAGTGTATTAACAGACAGATAGATTCAGTTCATGGGAAACAACAAAAACTGCTGTTCCATCTGCTTCAGAAGCCATATCGATACTAAAGTACTGTAACATGTACAGAAATTAGGAAAGAAGGGACACATAGGGTATGAACAATGTTTTTAAGTGCCTAAAGAGAATTCCAGGACTGCAGGAAGGTGGGATCATAAATCAAAACTGAGACATATGGACATAAATGATAGACTCTGGGAATATGAACTAAACATATACAGGGAGATAGAAGAAAATATGATGACATAAAAAAAAGGCTGGATGATTGGGATAGCCTTTGTGAGAGGAAATATACATAATCAAAACATGACTAAATTCAAAAGTACAGACAAGAACAGTGTCTTCCTTAAAAGGACTAGAGAGTGGATAAACTGTTAGGTATGAGTAGACCCTGAAATGTATCCATTAATGGGTATACTGGGTTGGTAATGTGGCTATCTGTCAATACATTGTGTGTTCCCATGCTACAGTGTCACTCAGACTCATCAATTCATTTAGTGTCAAAGTGACTCAACATTTGCCAAGAATTTAGCCACTCTGGTGGAGCAGAGTGATAAAGCCCTGACTATAGCCCAGCTGACCTAGGTTCAATTAGATGATTGGGTGACTGACAAATTGGCAGAGAAGGGATAGATGTGCCTATCCATGGTGGGATGGCACCCATTGATATGCTCCTTAAGGGTAGACGTGGTCCCAAGAGAAGAGTTGCCCTCAGATGTAACCAAGTATGAGGTATAAAAATCCCCCCCAGACAAAAGTACAGATGATCCAAGCTCCCAGGACACCCTCAGAATCCACAACTGGCCTCAGCAAAAATGGAGTAAGTCTGGGGAGGGGGCTGGATAATAGCTGGTAGACCTGATATGGACATTAGGTACTGGGGGCCATGCTGGTAAAGATGAGGTCCGAGGGGACCAAAAAAATAAAAAAAAATTGCTGTGAATTTAAGAGGATAATCCCAACCAATCAGATTATCTCACTGCACTGACATATTATTATATTGTAAAAAGCATCTCACTGCTAACTTGGAATGAGATATATTCAAGAACAGTTAAGGGATAAATAGTGTTCAAATACAATAAGCATTCTGCTCAGAAAAACACCATTACATATTCCTGTCTAGTACAACATGCATGATAACTCTGTTATCCAGCAATAAATAAATGGCTCTAGTAGAATTCAGTAATATATAACATATAGTCTCTCTGGGCATGAAGTCTAAGCAGCAATGTTAACTGAATGGAATCTGTTTGAACTGCTTGGCAAATTTTCTTACATTTATTCAGACTACTTCACTAAGTTATCCCTTAAAAAATAAAACTTTTAGAATCCAATATGTTTAATTAGCAAAGATTAAAAAAAGTTTACTTTATCATCAAATTGAAAAAAAAATCTAAAATTTGATAATATAAGGAGTAATGTATTTAGAATAGCCAAACCATATTTGGCAAACTTTTATGTTCCACTTGTAACATTTATTTTTCTTGAGTATCTACAGTTTTGACTCCTCTATTATATAATAAAAACTGCAAAAAAGACTCAGCCCAGCAAGTCTTCACTGTGTAATACCATAACTCTCCTATAGTGGAAGCCCATGGGATATATGTAAATGACCCCCTAAGGGCATACAAGTCTTTCAGGTACATGGCTTCTGAATGGTCATGACCTTTTAAACATTAAACATCTCCAAAAAATGTACTATTATTAATACATACATGATCTAACCTTCGATGACATCACTGGAAATGGCTGCACTTATGAAGAATGTGCAATTGTCTACTAATATAATGGAAATTTGTGAGAGATGTAAGTATGTACAAATCCTTAAGGCCAGATTCCATGAAATACTGCAACTCTGTTGATTTGGTATCTTTCTTCTATTACACCTTCACCTCTCCATCCAAGTAATTATTGTGTGTGTGTGTGTGTGTGTCTGTGAAAGTATTGAAGTCTGACAATTGCAAAGACACATTGCAAGAAGTAAAGTATATATAAATATACAGTTGTTGAAAATATACTCAAATTATATATAGTAACAGAGATAAACAAGCATACATGCAATTTTCTGCAGAGTCAAACAGACTAGCGAGCCAGCTTATAAAATATACCTTGCATTGTTTGATGCAGTTATAAACAAATGAATATATGTTTTAATAGTGGGTTATAGATATGACTGAGACTGCTTATGATACAGAACTAGATTTTGAAGTACTTTGACAGAACAATAGTATGACATGACTTTTAAGAAAGGATGGTTAAGGCAGGGAGAGAGAGCAAAAAGGGAAGATGTCAGCGAGTGGGAGTTTCTGCCTTAACTTGGTTATGTGATCTGAGATAGTACATAGGTGAGGTTGGTATGAATTCTCAGATTTTGGGGCCTAGTACAGAGAAGCAATGATTAGTGCATTGGGGTTTACTTTGAGGGGCTTCTGATGAGGGTGAAGAATGGTCAAGGTTTCTAAGACTGTAGGTTGGGGAGTCTAACATCAATGAAAGCTAGTGGATAGAAGGTCTTCTTATGTAGTAGTTTTAACAGCTGTGATGGAAGTATGAGGCCTGCTCTTTGAGTGACAGCAAGGCATATTGCTTTTTTTCTTATTTTGCAATGATTTTCTTCTTTTGGAGAATATGTGATAAACCTGCATATTTTATTAGTGATGGGTTGAACAGAAGTGTGATTTCATTTTGAGGCATATGCTTTTAAGAGAAGGCCATATTCTTGTTGGGACAGTAAAATGCCTTTTCTTACTGCAGCTCTGGGGAATTTTGAGATAAAGAGGAGATTTTGTCAGCCCAGAAAAGTAGTGGGTTTATGTTCTTTTTCCTGTATTGTTAGTGTAGGGAAAAACTGTGGGAAAGCTTTTCCTAGGGTCCAGTTATTTAGCTAGTGTTTTTGAAAATAACATTGTTGTAGTCAGAGATTTGTAATGTGCTTAGATTTAGTTTTGTCACAAGTAGGATGTCTTTTTTTGTTTTAGCTAATTGATTATGAGTGCCATTTATCTAGTGAATTTGGTGGAGGGAGTCTGACTGAGGTTGCTTTTGTAAAGCTATGAGGGGTGGTATAGTACCATGTCATCAGCAAAAAGTAAGAACGAGAGGCAATAGATCCAGAGACAGTTTGTTTATATATATATATATATATATATATATATATATATATATATATATATATATATATATATATATGGGATCCGGACACATGCTCGACTAGCATATGTCTGAATCACAAAACATCGAACACACATACACGAAAGCGCTTAACATCGACAAGTACTTCCGTGCATGTGTGCCTGTTTCGTAGATCGGACTACAGTGTGGGTAAGGGAAAATTCCCTTTTCCCCACTGTGGTGTGACCTCGGAGTGAGAATAATAAAGTAGGGGGGTGGGGGGTGCAGGGGGGTAAAGCCCCCCTGCAGAAACGTAGATTTTTTTTTTTTAAACTACACATACACAGAAGCACTTTTTGATGTTAAGCTCTTTCGTGTATGTGTGTTCGATGTTTTGTGATTTGGACATATGCTAGTCGAGCATGTGTCCTAGACCCATATACCTCCATAAAAAACTTCTCCAAGGCCAATTTCATACTACTCAAGTCAGAAGTTACAAACTTCATGACACCCATGCAGACGGGAACTGAAAGTTCGACTGCTGAGTCCTACACTAAGGCACTGTACAAGCACATCCACTCATGCATGAATCGTGCCATCCCAAATAGAACCAAGATGCTCTCCTCCAAAAAAAGGAAGCCAATCTGGTGGTCCCCTGCCACAAACAAACTTTACAACAAAAGGAAAAAACTGTTGCAGAAAAGAGGAAAATCCCAGGATGCAAAAACTCCCTTATCAGACTCAGTAAGAAGCTGAGATCCCTCATAAAATCCTCCAAAGCTAGTTACGAAAATAAAATTGCCAAAGATTCCAAAGACAACCACAAAGCATTCTATAACTATGTCAAGAATCTAAATGGCAATGCTCAGATCTGCTCTGAGCTACAACAGAATGGCATTAAATATATTGATCCCAAGGATATTGCCAGTATCCTGGCAGATCGATTCAGTGCCAACTTCACCCCCCCTCACTCCCTAAATGGCCCATCGCAATACTGGAAGATTGCCAAATTCCAGTAATAATGGCCACACAGGTAAAAAATGCTCTCCCCAAAGCTAAAAATACAGCATCCATGGGACCAGATGACATCCCGGGCTGTGTACTACATGAACTACAAAATTAACTGGCACTTCACCTAATTGTCATGCTTAATCATACCCTCACCTCAGGCTTCGTGCCCACTGAGTGGTGCACATCTACAGTTATCCCACTCCACAAAAGGGGATCCACATTGGATCCCGGGAACTACCGCCCCATCAGTTGACGAGCCTGATCTGCAAGGCCATGGAACATATTATCATGGCACTTATAAACAAAGACATTGGCAACCTTAAAACACTGGACCTCACCCAGTTTGGGTTCATGAAGGGCTGATCTTGTCTCCTGAACCTTATTGACTACTTCAAATCAGTCTTCAGAGCCGTGGATGAGGGTAAGGCAGTCCACACAGCCTATCTGGACCTCGCCAAGGCTTTTGACACCATCCCCCACTCTGGAATCATAGATAAACTTACTAAGATGGACATTAATCCCTACGTCACTCGATGGGTTGCCAACTAGCTTACTGACAGAACCCACACTGTAAAAGTAGCTGACTCCAAATTCAGCTCCAGACAAGTGACAAGTGGAGTACCTCAGGGTTCAGTCCTGGGACCTCTCTTGTTTGGCATCTACTTCTCTAAAGTACATGCCAACATTAAGGGACTCTGGCTAACAAAGTTTGCAGATGACTGCAAACTGGGAGCCATTATTGAATCCCCAAATGATGTGGATGCTCTACAAAAGGGCCTTACAGAAACAGATGCTTGGTGCCAGAGCCATGGGCTCAAGCTCAATGCCAAGAAATGTATAGATTATTCCCTTTGGGAAATAACATGGACCCATGAATTATCACATAGGTGGCAGTACACTAAACACCGAAAGTGTGATAAGAGACTTAGGGACACAGGTGGACAGTGGTCCCACCTTCAATAACCACATCACCACAACAGTCAGGAAATCCTTCTATGTGGCACACCTCATCACTAAAGGCTTTTCATCCAGAAAAAAGGAGGTCATTGTCCCACTGTACTCATCCCTCATTAGACCCATTATAGAATACAATGCCCCATTTGGTATGTACCTCTCAAGACATCTGCAACAACTGGAAAGGCCGCAGAAATACCTCACTAAAAGAATCAGAGGCCTAAAGCAGATGCCCTATGCTGACTGCCTTAAAAAACTCCAGCTATACTCTGTTGCATATTGTCTACTCCAAGGCAATCTCTGCTTAACATACAAGGCCATGTCAAACCCAGAGCTGCTGGACTTGCTACACTTAAAGAAATCCCAATCCTTCAGAGCCACATGCTCCAGGGATCTAAATCTTGTCATCACAATAAACAAAACATGCTGGAGGGATAGGTTCCTGACCCAGGGACTCCCCAGACTCTGGAATAGACTGCCCATACATGTCAAGCAGAACGCCTCTTTGGCCGTCTTCAAAAGGAACCTTGATGATTGGATGGGAGAAAGGAAATTCATCCCATGGATCATGTCAGTCGTCCTGCTAGACAGGGGTCCAGGTAAGTAAATAGTGTGGTTAGAAATAGCCAGGGAATTGTTATGGCTAGGCTTGTATAGGCCCTAGGGCCGATAGCCTAGTACCAACCTATGAAACTACACACGCACGCACACACACGCACGCACGCACACACACACACACACACACACACACACACACACACACACACACACGGAGAGAGAGAACGAGATGGTCAGGAATGAAGTCTTGTGGAATACCTTGCATCAGATAGAATTTTAACACAAAAGTGTTGATTAGACAGATAGCTTTGTAACCAAGGTAGGACACCCAGGCTAATGTCTATATCAAGCAAGTGGTGTAGAAGTAGATTGCAAACTGCTAGATTGAATGCCTGTGTCAGTTTGAAGTTGTGCTTTGTCCACCCTAGTAGGATATCATCAGTTAAGGTCCACAGAGATGTTGAAGTGCTCTAGCCAGACCAAATCCCATGATGTTTGTTACAGAGAAGCCTTAGTATGATGCATATTGTTTTGATTGGGTGTAAATAATTTTTTGAGGATTTTTGCCAGGGTGGGGAGGAGAGATATTGGACAGTAGTGTGAGAGTTTAGTGGGCTTTGGTTGTTTTGGGATTGGGTTTATTAAAGTAAATTTCCATATGCCTGTCATAGTGTTTTGTGTTAGGCATAGTTTGAATATATTCTGGAGTGGCATTGTGATGTAATCCTTGCAGTAGTAAGCAAACTAGGGGTGGCTGTCATCTGATTCTGGGGGACAGTCAAACTGTAGGTTTTCAAGAACTGTCAGTATGCATTTTTATCTTATTACAAATGGGGAATGTAGGGGGAGGTTCTGGAGTGGGGGTTATATTTGTTGTGCTGGGATGGGATGTACATACATTGTTGAATTCAAATAGGAAGTCTGATGGTGGGAATGTATGTGGTGTTTTATGAGATGGTGTTTTGTTTCTGCCTGTGAGTCTGTTTACCTTTTTCTAGAACTATTTGGGTGCGTTAATTAGGAAGTTGTGTATTGATTTCATTACTTGAGTTTTATGCCTCCTAATGGATTGCTTTGAATGGTTTCGGAATTGGACAGAAGTTTTTGTTGTGTCTGTATTTGGCTTGGCTTTCTAAGAGAGCCAACTTTCACCCCTGAGTTTTAATAAAGATTGCAGTTTATTGGTTAAACAGTCATTCTATTTGGTTTTGTACAGTCTAGTAATCAGTGGGAAACAGGTGCCTGGTAAATTTCTTAAAAAAATGTTTTTGAAAAAAAATTCTGCGACAAAATTGGCTTCCATTGCATTCAGAATACTGGTACAGTCTTGAGTGATGAGGATGAATTTGATATTTTTGATAGTGGAGTCTGATTTGACTCTGAAACGGTATGTAGCAGAAAACTGATGGGGCAGATATATATTTGTAAAGATGTGGTTCGTTGAATCCTAGATTGTTGAGCTCAAGCAACCAAAACCTGATTTATCAAGAGCCAGACTTACCCCCAGAGGACCTAAGTTAAAGACGATCCCTGAGTTTGCAAAATCGAGTTTTGCTGGATCAGGCTCGATTATCTGGAAGTTGAAGAAACCCAACTTGACAAATCCTTACAATCATGTTTACACACACACACATACACACACACACACACACACACACACACACACACACACACACACACACACACACACACACACACACACACACACACACCTTTGCCCTAAAAGAAAGAAAGAAGATGCTCCAACTAAACAAAAAGGTGACTGGCGGTCTGCACCAGGGGGTGGCAGTGCTTCATCTGACTTGATGTCAACCCTGAACATTGCAAGGTCTTAGGAGTAGAGATCTTATAATGTTTGAATGTAGGCACGAAGCCTCCTGAAGGATATCTTTCATTTCTTTCTTTATTTAAATAAACATAAATAAATAATAATAGTGATCTTTGGATCCAATAAGACAGGAAACTGGAATGGTCTGGCAAGTGAAGCATTATTACTATTTTTAATGCTGGCAGTGCCACATAGTTTTCAATATTTTGTGGGTAGAAAGTTGTGAGAGGAATGGCGCTGTGAGAATGAGATGTATATTACTAATATTTTAATATTGCTGGCAGCAATTAACTAGACAGTTGCGAAAATATTTCTAACTTTGTGCTTTATATGGACAATTGAGATGAGAGGAATGGGGTGGTGAAATAAGTACTATCATTATTTTTTGTAAGGATTCCGGCAGTGATCAGATATTTTGGCCTTGGCAAAATTTCTCCTTCTTTGTGATTTGTGTGGAGTGACATAGATTAAAATACTTTAATGGGTGGCAACTTTGTTTGTGTGCACTCTGGAAGTGAAATGATATTACATAGTCATCAGACATTGTGACTATAACTGTTCAGTGTTGTTGGGGTTTGCTGGATGAAAGAAACTGACCCTGTTGTCATTCGGTCAGTTTAAACATTCACTATCTGGCACTGTAGAATTAGTGTCATACCTGTTAACCTCTTAGCAGAAGAAATCTGAACAAAGTCAAAAATAATGGAGGGGGGCAAAGACACAAAAATAAGGACTGATTTTAAATATTACTCTTATAAACATAACATGTTGCTAAAAATAAAAGGTGTTGTGTTAGCATACAGTTTTTGAAGGATATAAAGTCTGAAACTCAAATTTCTGTCATTATATATTGTCTTCATTCCGCAATGATTTTTAGAAAACCACACATTTTGTGAGGAGCAGACCAAAAATATGAGGCAACAATTTAGACATTTTGTAAAAATCTGGACAGTTGAGAGGTGTGACTAGTGTGCATCTGTGAGAAGAAAGATGGGCTACTTAACTGATACACGCAGACAAAGTACGAACAGTTGATGTGGTTATCTTCTGCGGAGGAAAGTGACCAGCTGCTTGCTGCTGTTAGCTTATTATTTTGTCTCTGTAGGATTAATGTGATTATCTGAAGCAACATTTAATATTTTAATGTATGCCAACTGATTGGAACAAAGGCGAAATTCATTACATGGTCATTGTCCATCACAATCAGATGTGTGAATTATATATAGGCAGGTTGTCTGGTTGAAAGTTACTGACCCTGTTGCCACTTGCTCAGTTTAATGGTCATCTCTTATTTTTGAGAGCTAAATACATCACAGAACACCCAGACCAGAATTCTTGGGGCTCTGAGCTCCCACACACCAAGGCTATAATTTTGACATGGGCTTAGTAATCACCTCTACCCTGAACCTAGCCTATTCTAAATCCAGCCCTGGTCATAGGTGTATTCAGATGGTCACTGTACTTGTGTGGGGGATGGAAACAATTTAATTATTTTTTTAACATTCCTCCCAAATCTCAGAGGTCACTATATCTTGTGATGGGCTGGGGACAGTATGGTCATTATTCTTTTAACTTTCATCACAAATGTCAGAGTATTACCATACCTTACATAGGAGCATTGTATTGTCTAGAAATAACAAGCTGTTAACATTATTGCAATTATTTTTTTTTTCATTTTCCTTGCAATCAAACATCGGATGCATATATGGGTGGCTATCTTTTGGGGAGAATAAATGAACATTCTGTTTATATATGTCTGACTAAATATGTTATGTTCTATGGGTGAGGAAGCATGCTGTATATAAATATGACAAAAGCATCTTGAAATATATGCCTGTGGGCATTTGTGCCTTAATTTTAATCCCAATTAAACAGCTGAAGGGATACACAGAAACTGACTACTTATCCTCATAAGCATTTGTGTTCTCAGTTTATTTTAAATGGGAGTTTGGTCAGCTTTGAGCATTAAAACTTGGATATAGCTTATTTGTTCTTTGAAAGAAAAAGCAAGACTGATTTTTTTTTTTCATATGCCTGATTTTTGTTGAAAGAGAGAATGGAAAGTTGAGACATTTCCAGAACAAGTTAAGGAAAAATTTGACAAAGAAATTACTATTAGTGGAGTGGATGAAGTACATAAGAAGGTAAATGTTGACTCAGTATTAGGTGCAGATGATACAGAATATGGAATGCACATAAAATTAATGGTCTGGCAAAGAGGATATTTTGTAAATGCACTGAATGAATGACTAAAGGAAGGTTTGTTTATGAACAGTTATATAGTGGAATATTACAATTTATATGGAGGACAATTGAGAAGAATGAAATAAAACACTAGAGACCCATCATTCTAAAAAGTACAAATTATACATTTTTATAATACAGAGGAGAAAGGAAGGAAGGAAGGATGAGGGATATTATGGAATGAAATAAAACAGATGTCAAGAATTGTTTGTGAGAGAAATTGTGGAAGACATTATAAGTAAAAGGGAGGTATGAAAGTTATGGTAGGTGATATTAGGAAGGCATTTGATACCATGGTGCATGATGCTTTGGGAATGGTACGCAGAAGTATGGAATAGGTAACAGAATTAGGAGGGGATGTATGTGTCAGCTTATCAGAATAATAGGGCAAGAGTATTAGTGAATAGGTGGCTGAGTAAACAAATATGCATGAAGTGTGGTATAGAAACAGGGTGTTCCATGAGTAGAATATTGTTTGCATTGGTGATGAATGCAATAGCGAGTGAAGTCGTATATAAAATGAAAGATGCTAGATAAGTGATACAAAAGGCGATGGTGATACCTCTTGTTTTGTCATATGCATATGATATAGCTGTAGTTGCAAAGAACAAAATATGGATGAGGAAAGCATTGGTTTGCCTGAATGGATATTTTAAGGAAATGCGATCACCTGGAATAAAGATAAACATCAGGGTTTGGGTGATGTGAAAACTGTGTATGTGTGTATTTTTCAGTGAATAAAATGTCTTTGTTAGGAATAACATTTGGGAAAAATATGTAGTTATGATGTAATGGGAATGGTTGATTAAAAAATAAAAGAAATACATCTTCTGTGAAGGATGTACAAATTAACATTCGGGACAAAGTTTTATCTGGTGAATTTGCTATTAACTGGAAAATAGTGTATATGTCAAATGTTTACATGATCACAGTAAAATATGAAAATGAAATTGTGTAATTGGTATTTTCTTTCAAATGGGGTTCAAGATTAAGTCCAGTGAAAAGAGGTGTGTTGTATATGAGTCAGGATGAAGGGGGATCAGGGTTACTAAATCTAGTCGTGCATTCTTTAAACTTGTATGGAGTATTAAAGTGAGTAAAAGAAAGTAATGAGAATTTAATAGTGAGAATGCTTAAGTATAAGTACAAGAACTGATGAGAATAAGAAAAAAAAGAAAAAATATGTGTATCAAGAAAAAAATACTAACATGGAAAATAAAAATTGATAATATAGAAAAATATAGAAGGATGTGATATAATAATGTGATGGAAAAATATTATTATGCAAATCCATGGAAAAATATACCAGAAGAGATGATTAGAGCTTTTAAAGTAAAAAAAAAGTAGTTTACCAAGATAGTAGAGTGTCAGGATTTCCTATGGAGACTGGTACTAAATAAGTTTCCAATAAAAGGGAATATAAATCCCTCTTATGCTGCATTGCAGTGTCAGAGGTCTATCTACTTGGTATGAGAATAGAACCCACAACTTTGTATACCAAAGGCAAGTAGGCAACTTTTATGCCTTTGACACTGCTTTTCCAGCCCTCGCTGGCCAGCTTTAACTATTGTTTGCAGATCTTTGCTTTCTCGCTGTTACTTAATCTTAGTAGGCAACCTCTATTTCATTAACTATCTACTACTGATAAACCAACTTACTGCCCAAACTTTAAAGCCATCAATAATATTAGTAAAGGTTTAATAACAATTTACAATTATTTAAGGACTGAATCAGTCATTATGTTAAATTACAGTGATTTAACAAGTTATGTGCAACCATTTCTTCTTTGATATAACAAACCTAATTACAAACAAGGGTGCAATGTTTTTTTTTATTTAAATATTGTTTTGTAAACAACTCTCTTTACAACAGTGATATTTAAATTTCTTCGCGTCAAGCATACTTTTTCAAGCACTTGGTTAAATGTCACCATATACTTATAAAAACTTGAATCAATCCAATGTTAGCTAAATAATAGTTTAAAATAAAGTCACTGCGGTAGTTCATAACTTTCAAAAAGTCTCCTTTTGTATTACATTTTTATGAAGCCAAAACAGCAGCTCTCATGTTATGAAAAAGTCTCCTCACAGACAGTTTAGCCTCCCTCAAACATCATTGTAGCATATGAAAGGGATTAATAAACAAATATGTAAGGGCTTCCCTGTGTAACCAATATTTAAGAAATCTATAAATCTTTTTTTAATATGGCTGAACTTTATAATTTGAGCTAAAATAAAATTTTCCTAAACAGGAATAAACATGCAAGCATTTAAAATAATATATATGTATGGCAGCTTCACTAGAGAGGACCATTCAATCAAGTTGCTCATCTCCAAATGGGACATTGCCACCACATGCTTGTTTATTGTCTAGCCCTGTTCAAAGAAATATGAGTCATCATTTTCTACTAGAAGTCCCTTTTGCAAATAAAACTATCGTCTCAGGCAAACTTGATTTTTTTCCCTTTCGTTTATTTCTTATGTTATCAATGATGCAAAGTTCATTTAAACCCTTTTCTATCTTGCTCCATTTTATCTAAGTCAATCTCTGTAGAATTTCCCTTATTTAATCAGTCACTCTGTAAAGATCATAAAATGCCACCACTTTTATCCACCTTTTGCAGCTAAATTCTTCAAGGACTCGGTCCTCTCATACCTCTAAATGCAAATAAAGCAATCACTCATCTCTAAAAAAATTCCGAAGGTACTTCCCTATACCTATCACAAATTTTCACAATTTTCTCCCATCCCCTCTTCCATAATTCCTCATTTTTATTTTATTTTAATGTCGGGTCTGTATTAGATGAACAAATGCTTAAAATGTCGAGTATGACATGCTCTGCAGCTTTCAAGTGAACGTCCATCTAAGTGAAACCCCAGAATGTCAAAACAAGGAGCTTTGAAATGTTATAGCTGGCCAGCCGTCAGGAAGCCAATGACTGATGGCTAAAATGTACTGTACACCATTACAACCGCCCCAAAAAAAACAAATCGACAAACAAAATAAAGTGTGATACGTATGCAGTACATATTCACTAGTACAGACAATGCTGTCTTCACTACTGCTGAAATAACTTAACTTGTAAAGGCCGAAAATAGTCAAGTAATTCAGTTTCACTAACCAGGTCAATAAATGGATGTAAATAAATAAAATAAATACTTTCCCATTTCAATACATCTTTAATTTAGCAGGTAATGAAAACTTAAATGTTAATACTTTATGGCTGCTCTCGTCATATCAGCAAACCTAAAATATCTCTTTAAAGTCATATTGGAATAGTCTAGTTCCAGAAGCAGCATTTTACCACAAATTCAGTCAGTGTGGGTTTACCATAATTAACCTCCCTTTCAGGCAGGAGCAACTGCTTCACTGATGTAGCACCCAATGAGTACTTAGTGAAATCAATCCAGTCTAAGCTGTTTTGATTCACATACAATCCAATAAATCATTTTCCCTCTTCCTCCAAAGCATTAGAATTACATTTACATACTTTATCTTCAAGTTTAGGGAAATACAACCTGATTTGTTAAGTTTTTAAATGTCCTTGCTGCCTTTTCAGGGGTTTCTACTATTTACTGCCTAGCTGGCTGCAAGTCTTTCTTTTGGTCATGCATGTATTTTACATCCTCAGCAGTGACAACCTCCATCCTGTTCATGTAAATGGCAAACATTCCCATCAGATTCCACAGCTTGATTCGTATAGTTTCCAAGATGTTAGTTGCCTTACTCCTATTCACTCTTAGCACCTCTTTAGGCTTTTTGGTTGACAAAAACTAAATGTCATGGTGACTCAGTTCTGACTCTCAAATCAGTTCTTCCTCAAAATATCTCACTTCCAAAACACAACCCATATCTTCTATCACTAATCATTTAACGCCACTTTTATCTGTCTCCACACTCAAAACCACATTGAATTCCAGTGGATATAGAAAGTGTACACACTCCTGTTAAAATGTCAGGTTTTTATGATATAAAAAATGAAATCACAATAAATCATTTCAAAACTTTTCCCACCTTTAATGTGACTTATAACCTGTACAATTCAATTGAAAAAAAAAATGTTAGGGGAAAAAATATAAAAAGTAAAAAACGTGCAATATGCTGGTTGCACAAGTGTGCACACCCTTAAACTAATACTTTGCTGAAGCACCTTTTGATTTAATTACAGCATTCAGTCTTCTTGGGTAGGAGTCTATCAGTATGGCACATCTTGACTTGGTAATATTTGCCCACTCTTCCTTGCAAAAGTGCTGGAAATCTATCAGATTACAAGGGCATCTCAGCCCTCTTCAGGTCACCCCACAGATTTTTCTATTGGATTAAGGTCTGGGCTATGGCTGGGCCATTCCAAAACTTTAATCTTCTTCTGGTGAAGCCATTCTTTTGTTGATTTGGATGTATGCTTGGGGTCATTGTCATGTTGAAAAGTGAAATTCCTCTTCATCTTCAGCTTTCTAGTAGACGCTTGAAGATTTTGGGCCAAAAGTGACTGGTATTTAGAATAGTTCATAATTCCCTCCACCTTGACTAAAGCCCCAGTTTCAGCTGAAGAAAACATCCTCAAAGCATGATACTGCCACCACCATGCTTCACCGTGAGGATAGTTTTTTTTTTGCTGATGCAAAGTGTTGTTTTTGTGCCAAATGTAATTTTTGGAATTGTGGCCAAAAAGTTCAACCTTGGTCTCATCAGACCATAACACATTTTCCCACATGCTTTTGGGAGACTTGATGTATTGTTTTGCAAATTTTGTCTGGGCCTGGATGTTTTTCTGTGTAAGAAATGGCTTTCGTCTTGCAACTCTACCCCACAGTCCAGACATATAGAGAATACGGGAGATTGTTGTCACATGTAGTACATAACCAGTACTTGCTAGAAATTCCTGCAGCTCCTTCAGTGTTGCTGTAGGTCTCTTGGCAGCCTCCCTGACCAGTTCTATGTCTTGTCTTTTCATCAATATTGGAGGGATGTCCAGTTCTTTGCAATGTCACTGTTGTCCCATATTTTCTCCACTTTTTGATGACTGTCTTCACTGTGTTCCATGGTATATCCAATGCTGTGGAAATTTTGTGTACCCTTCTCCTGACTG
The DNA here is from genome assembly GCF_019279795.1 of Protopterus annectens. Classification (NCBI taxonomy): domain Eukaryota; kingdom Metazoa; phylum Chordata; order Ceratodontiformes; family Protopteridae; genus Protopterus; species Protopterus annectens. Next base: position 625,141,574 of record NC_056743.1, on the reverse strand, counting down.
ATACCTTTCAACAATGAGATCCCTTTGATGCTTTGTAAGCTCTCTGCGAACCATGGCTTTTGCTGTAGCAGGCAACTGAGTACATCAGGAAAATCCTACTAGGACAGCTGAACTTTATTTGGGGTTAATCAGAGTCTCTTTAATTGATGGTAGGTGAGTACCCATAAAGACTGAATGCTGTAATTAAATCAAAAGGTGCTTCAACAAATTATTAGTTTAAGGGTGTGCACACTTATGCAACCAGCGTATTGTATGTTTTTTATTTTTTATATTTTTTCCCTAACAGCTTTGCTTGTTTTTCAATTGAATTGTACAGGTTATATGTCACATTAAAGGTGGGAAAAGTTTTGAAATGATTTATTGTGGTCTCATTTTTTTATATCACAAAAACCTGGCATTTTAATAGGGGTGTGCAAACTTTTTAATATCCACTGTAAGTATTTCTAATACTTTTATTAAATAGTGTGCACCTTTTCTATAACATCATAGGACATCCAGTTTTAACATTCACCTTTTAAGCTTCAACACCCCATTAATTCCAGCATAGTATAAATTTGAAGCTTAGCCCAGTATACAAATCTAATAATGCAGAACTCTGCAGTTTGTTTCACATACCTGTATTGAGATACTGTAAGAAAATTTCATGCAGCGCAATAAATATTATTGCACCTCAATGAAATACTGCACAGAAACATTAAGTAATACAATAAGGTAAACAATAAACTGACCCTTCTTCCAGTGAATGAGATCCTAGCAAACATGTAAAGCAAGATCATACAAATAGGCTTGGTACTGTAGGCTAAGCACAATCTTAAAATAGGTATGACATGGAGTAATTTGTAACAGTCATATTACAGATCATTACAGTATTAGCACAATGTGAGTGCAATCAGCTGACTAGGAAGACAAACTCACAGGCTAACTAATGATTATACTGCATAGAATTCATACACATATGCTGATTTCTACCAGGCAGAAATACAGTATCATAGACTACTATGATGATTAACAACTCTGTCAGTGTATTTCAGATTCCATCAGAATTAAACTCTGTAGATATAAACTATTTAAAATCAGATCATATTTTTAAATGAACTCACTATTTTAAGAAATAAATGTAAATTACATATTAGGTTTAATAAATCTTTATCAGCTAATAAAAATGGTAATAACTGTAATGCCACTTACTGTTATTTTCTTACACTAAAAGACAACAGTCTAGTGACGGTATTTTGCTCAACTCATTGAAAATACAGAACTAAATGTGGTCACACCATTACAAAATCCTAGACTTACCAAGTAACCCACTTCTCTGGGCCAGATCCAGTACCCTGGCAGAGACTTTTTATTGCAAGATACATCTATCATCTCCTTAAAACTTCAACTTGTGCCTATTAGAATTTAAATAAAGGTAAAACTGCTCTACATGGATATATAAAACAACAAAAACTTCACTTGCTTGCATTTTTAAGGTTTGCACAATCCACCTGACTTAAACACAAACACCATTCCAAACACATTAAGAAATAAACATGAATTTCACTAAACTGTTGTCACAGACTATTAGTAAAATGAGGTGAGAGTTTCATGCTTGCAAATTGATTAAGCAATGAAGATAACATCAATAATAAGACTAACAGTGATGAAGATAATTCCTTTGTAACAATGGATGGAGCAGATATTACTGAATTAGAAGATGGAAACTCATCAGATCTGGTCAGAAATGATGTACTTGTAATTGAAGATTTGATTATTAGAGGAATTGATACTTTTGCAGAGAAGATAATGAACATCGGATAGTGTTATGCTTGTAGGAGCAAAAATACAGGATCTGAGAAAGGCCTTAGAAAGCCTTAATGTAAGGAAGTATGGATCTGTCTTTATTTATGTTGGAATAAATGATCTTATCGGCAAGGACTCTGTTAGTATGGAATGTACAGCTCTCTTGGCAAAGCTTGTACAGGAGTTACAGTGTACTTTTCACAAATCACATATATAAAGGTGAGTCAGGTCAGTGTGAATGAAAGGATTTTATATGTAAATAACTACCTACATGAAATAATACCCATTTAAAAAAACTGAAGTGTGTATAACATCCAAGCGTAGTTTGGAGCACACATGTTTAGACAGGATGGTGTGCATTTGTCATGACAACAGAAAATAATTGTTGCAGCATATATATTGCAATATTTGACTGACACAAAACAGGATTTTTACCAGGTCACAAATTTAACAGTTCACAGATAGCAACCTACATTTTGTGTTATAATGGTTGTTAATGCTAGCAGCATTAGTTGTTGTTGTTGTTGTTGGGTCTTTCGGCTAGCAGCATTAGTAATAAAGCTTTTTTTAAATATTGGAACATTTGCTAGATTCCCACAAGACTGATGTTGTTAATATTTGTGAAACATGGTTAAGGAACAACTGGAAGTCAGTTTTGTCAGGATGTAAATCTTTTTACTTTAACAAACATTGTAACAAAAATCAGGCAGCGGTGTTAATGATAAGATTGTTATGAGAGCTGTAGTTATTATGTCTTCAATGACAAAACCAAAAGTGCATGTTTTCTAACTGTGAAAATAAAGACAATCCTAGAACATATAAAAGTTGTTGGAATATATAGACCATCAAAGTCAACAGGTGATGATCTAGAGGAATTTGTACATTTCTTGTGCAAAACACAGGAGGGAAAAATAATAGTGGATGGAGACTTAAATTTTCCAGAAACAGACTGGAATAATATTAATTCAGCAACATTAATAAGGAAATTATTTGCAACATATGTCCAGAAAAAAAATTAATGCTTCAGATTGTAAAAAAGACTACCAGGGGAACAGAACACACTAGACATTATTTGTAGAAATGACTGTTAATTACTTCATGTCAAGTTTTACCACAGTTGATGTGTAATGATCATAGAGTTACAAACATTAAATTGTTGCTAGATAATTCTGCCAAACTGAAATGTAAACCGATGCACAGAACATAAATAACAGATAATACAGAAGCAAAATAGTCACTGTGTAAAACTAATTGGAGTGATATACTCAGTGGAAAAACACAGAAGAATTGCGGCAAGTTTTGAAAGACAAATTGTCTGAACACAAAAAAGGAAAAATACAATAACATCAGGCTCTAAACACAGAAGATGAGGAGGATATATTTCCACAAGAACAAAATACTTGATTAAAGGGAGAGACACAAATATAAAAAACAGAAAACAGGTTGAACTAGAACTTTAAAAATTGAAATAAATGAGCTGGACAGACAAATTAAATATAGTATGAGACAGGATCAAGAAAATTTTGAAGAAAACTTGAAGAAAACTTGAAGATAGTAAGCATAATAGGAAACCATTTTATAGATTCATAAGATTTGATAGGATTATAAAGATGTACAAATTAGTAAACTGTAGATTCTAAAATGTATTCTCAAACACAACAAACACACACACACACACACACACACACATTTACAAAACTTTATACAAAGCAGTTTGGCTCCACAAAGGGGGTGATAAATTGTCTTAGCAATATCCAGGTAACTTCAGATATTGAAAGAAAATTTAATTATATTGCAAAAGAGCTATGTAAACTGGACCCAAACAAAGCACAGTGAGGAGATGAAATAAGTAATAATGACACTTTGGCATGAATTTACAGTGCTGTTACATTTGTTATTCACTAGGTCATTTAAGTATGGAGAGATTCCTCAAAATTAGAGACATGCACTAGATAAATATATCTTTAAGGAAAATGGGACTAGAAGAAACACAGGCATACAGACCCAAAAGGTTACTGTGGAAATTAATAGAGAAGATTATTTGGATAAATTATTGTCAGAATTGGAAAGTCTGGGACTTGAAACCATATAGCAACATGCATATGTTGAAAATAGATCTATAAAAGCCTGTTACATGATGTTCTATAACAATATAATAACAGCTATATAACTGCTATAAATGAAAAATTGTGCTGTGATGTAATTTACATAGACTTAACTTCAACATTTGATAGGGTCATACACAAAACACTGACCAATAAATTAGAGCAACCAGCCATTGATGTAATCTGATAAGATGGATTGTTGCATGGCTTGTAAATAGGAAATGGCAGGTATCATACAGGAGTTATTAAAATGTAAAAATGCCAGACAAGCTCCATGGTTTCACAACTGGACAATTAAAATTCTAGGTTAGTCAGGATGTCCCACAGGGCTCTGTTCTTGGCCCATACTTCTTTATGTTGTATCTTCCAGATCTATCTTTTTCATCTGCGGTGTTCTACAGACTGTATGCAGATGACTTGAAAATGTGTTACAGACAGGGCATGTATTGACTAAATTGACCAAACTTGAGCACAGGAGAATAATATGCTGAAAAATACATCAAAAACTAAGCATATGAGATTTTGGAGACATAGATTGAAAGGTAAATATTTAATAAAGCACATAGTGTGGATTCATTTAAGGACCTGGGTATAAGAGTGGATACAGCTTTGAGTTTTTCTAATCATATCAACCAGTTTGTTAATGATAGTTATAAAACTATAAGTTGTCTAAAAAAGATTTATAAAGTCTAGGAAAGCAGAAATGAAGAAATAATTTTGTTAGTTACATTAGACCCAAACTTGAGTTATGCAACAACAATATGGGAACCTCTTAAGAAAACAAGCATGAGTAAATTGGAAAAACGTATACCAGAATATATCTGGATGTGAACATTCACGATATTATGAGCAACTAAAACATCTGTACTTGTACAGTGTCTCATACAGACATTTAAGAGGATACCTTATTCAGGTATACAGAACTTTTAGAGACAACTACCTCTGAGAATGTTTTGGGGTTATGAAAAGGTAGTAGGGAAATATCAGACAACCTATGTAGAAGATTATACAGGAATGAGAGATTTACTAATTGGTTCTCTGAGAGAGCAGCTGATGCATGGAATAGATTACCAATTTACTGTACAGCAAGCACTAGTTTAGATATTTTTAAGAAGGACCTGAAAATAACTGGGAATAACTGTTTTGTTATATTAGTGAGCTAGAGGGGCATTATTGCCCATGCCTGAAATATTTGCATGTATGACTGCATGTTAGGTTCTCGATCCAGTTGGCTGTACCTAGTACTCCTTCTATAGGGTATATCCATGGGGGGCTTCCTTAGTGGCTACCCAAACCACCTCAAGTTACTTTACCTCAATGTAGAGAAGCAAAAGCTCTACTTTTGTATCACTTTAGACTGTCAAGTTCTTAACTTTAACATTGAGCATTAGCTCAGAGGTCTTGTAAAATAATCTTGTTTTCACCATTCATATCCACAACCTCATCCTTTTGGTCACCACCCATGCTCATATCAGTAGGCGAGGAGGGGAACATTGACTGGTCTCAAAATATAGAACTTCCTCCCATGACGCAGGTCTTGCTTCACATCCACACTCTGGTTCAGTGCTTGCAGCACTACCACTGCTGGGTTTACAGCTGACCAAGTTTGCAGATGACTAAAAACTTGGTACTATCATTAACTCCCCTGAGGACACCAAGATCCTCCAAGAAACCTTTCCCAAACAAATGGTAGGTGCTAAAATCATGGACTAAAACTAAAAGCCAAGAAGTGTATAACAGTATCCTTCAGCAAGCATGATTTACTTTCTATCACCTTTCTGACCTCTTGTACATTCACAAGTGCAGTGGTACCATTAACACTCACTCAAGGGATCTTTAACACTTTTGCAACATAAATAGGACATATTGGAGGGATAAGTGTGTATCACACAGAGAATACCACTTTTACAGAACATTCATCGCTCCACATAAAGCAAAGTATGACTCTTACTCTATTCAAGTGTAATTTGGATGAATGGATTGGAAACCAAAAATCCCCCTTACCCTCACCTTGTTTAGCACCCATGTCTCTCACTGATAGGGGCAATAAGTAAATGTCCCAGCATATCTTTTTCTATTCATCTCTGGATTACTCATATACAAAATACAAGAGCAAAAAAATCACCATGGGTATGTAAGAATATACTTCTTATGATCCTTGCAGATCAGTAACATAGTAAATATCTATGAAGGTATGCAGTTGTGCACATATTAATTGGTTCTTCATTCAACCTCCTCTACTGTCTGTCACGAGGAAGACACCAAACTAAAGACTTTCACTAGAGGTAGCTGCATTCCCTTCACTTGCAGACAGCAGCTCAATCTTTTCTGAGTGAGAGAACCATGGTCTCTGACTTAGAGATGCTGATCTTCATCTCAGCCTCCCCACACTCATCAGTGAACCACTACAGTGCTTGATGGAGATCACAGTCTCCTGAGACCAAGAAGGCAACATCAGCTAAATGCAATGGAGGAGCATCTGTCATGTCCCATACTAGGTGCTTCCCCAAGCCTCAGCTGTAGCTTCAAATCCTGCCCACAAAAATCATGAACTGTAGATGAGGCAAGATACATGCTTGATATTCTTACTACCACTTTGAATGCATTAAGCTTAATGTTAAGAATGTGAATATTAGCTCTTGCTGTAAAATACATGGTAAGAACGGCACAGGCTACAGCCCTAGATTCCACATTATTGCAGTATCTCCACCAAGACATTCTGAGGTATGTGGTCATATGTCTTCTCCAGGTCAGCTAAACACACATATAGACTTTGCTAATAAATTCCCACAACCACTCCAGTTTCCATGCAAGGGCAGAGCTGATTTCATTGCTCCTCTTGCATCAGAGGCCTTAGCTACTGAGATAAGTTTATTTTATAGCTCCCAGGTGTCGAATTTTTTTCCAGGAAGGTTGTGGAGTGTGATCCCATTATAATTGGAACACATCATTCCTTCCCCCTTTTTGATATTGGGCTCCACCATCCTAGTTTGCTGATAAGGTGATATTGTCTCTGTATGGTACCCATTTAGGATACTTGTGAGTATGCCCACACCCATCAAAGGTCTCTCCTAGAGGTCAACTCAGCACCAGGAGAGAGAGAAAGAGATAGGGAGTCCATATACCTAGTACTTTTCAGCTTCCTGCATAAACTCCTTCCACAGCAAGGAGGAGTAATTCCATGTAACAAGAGACAGTCTTTAATGCCAAGATGGTGAAGAAAGCTTTTAGCTTCCGTATAGCAGTAATCAGACCAGCAAGTCCTACACTAACCAGCTACTCACAACTACACAATACAATGTTTGTCCTTTCTTATCCATTACGTTCACTCAAGAGTTGACAGGTGTTGTGTCCTAAGTATCACAAAGCTAGAAGAGCAATAGCTGGGTTAACAACAGAAAAGCTCACACATTCGCCAAGAAGACAGACATTTGTGTCTTGTCCTGGTTTTAAAGGCAGGAATAAAAAAACATACCTTGCCACATTTCAAACCATTGTCAGAGACCAGCCACATTTGCTACTGGGGCACCTTGACAAGAATACGGCTATGAAACATTGTCAGCCCTAAAGCTGCTTTTTCTTGACCACAGACTGCAGAAAATTCAGCTGTGCCTCATTATTACATTCTTAACATAGCTCATAGCAGTCTGGCTAACGTAACCACCATCATTCACCTACCTGAGGACCTGTTCATGTACTAAACCAAGAAGTAGAATATATGAGCTTTTGGGCATTATCACAAGGCAGGGGATCCCCAAAATGCAATTGCCCCATACCTTGAAATCCCAGCTTCACAGCTCCAACATGCACATAGTTATCATTATTCCATGTTTTATAGAGATGGTGGGATTATCTGAAGCTTATTTGAATTAGGTAATGTTGTTTTTCTCTTGACTAGACTGATTATGTATATAACTGGTGTTTTTTTAATATCTAGACCATATGCTCAAACATCTGTGAACACCTCTTCAAAAACTTTGTAGCAGTATAACAGTATTTGTTTGTTCCAAATAGTCATTATAAAATAGTTTGGGGATCCTTGTTTTGCTTACATGTTATGATACTAAATGTGGATATGAGGTACCATCTCTGTATACCTGTTTTTTCAGTTATACACTGTAGTTGTATAGCTGTATATATATATATATATATATATATATATATATATATATATATATATGTTACTTTAGGTCTCATTGGCAAAGGAAAACCTGTGATAAACCACATCGCTAATCCATACCTGTTTAGATTTATATCCGAATATATGTTTGTCATGGGTCTGATCAAGCAAAGGAAACATCTGTGATGAGTGCACACCAGTTTTGCTGCAGCTGTAAACCATAGATCTACAATTACATGTATGTTCATTACAGAGTGACTACCAGCTTAACAAAACTGTAAACAAGCTGCAATAAGACTTTATGGGCCACAAGCTGAAAAAAATAATTAAGGCATAAAAGCTAAAGCCATTACCCAGATTGCTAAACAGATTAATCAAGAAGAGTATATATTAGTTTAGTTCTTCACAGATGATGACACTGGTTTTACTCACATCTTCCCAAGTTAAAATTCCCTTCAGCTTCATCTTGAAATAAGTTAGTTAAAGCTACAGTTCATTGAATCTTCGGTAATCTCCAAGTGTAGTACCTCGCAGGATGCGCAGTAGCAAATCCTGCCCCGAACATGCCTCCAGCCCAATCCCGCATGAATATGTATTTTGCTCCTGCCATACCGTTACTTTTAGTCAAATGTTACATTGAATCTTACAAAATTGTATGAATTGCAGAAGTATAAGTAGCGGTTGTTTCGAAAGGTAGATTGATAAGTGCTTCTTAACTTGATTTACTTGTATGGTGTAGTGACTGAATTGAAACGGAAGAAGCACCTGAGTCACAAGGAGGACGAGAGCAACTGTGCTTGATCCAAATGTTTTAGTTAAACTCTGTCATAGCTGGTTGTTGAGTGTAGTAATTGCAGGATTTATGCAAAGCAGTACCCTACGTCAATTTTTCCGACGATTTCATTTAGTATAACTCTTGACAGCCGCAGTAAAATGCAGACTTGTGGTTCAAAAGAGTCGTATTCTTAAGTGTGTTGTAGTAAGTTTTATACATGGGGTTTAACATCGGGTTGATGCTGGTCCCCCACCCTGTCAGATTCTACAGAGTTTAATGACTGACAAGTGCTCCTTCACTTGCTCCTTAACATTGCCAGTACTTAAAACTGTTTGTGCATATTTTCACCGTGATGTTTCTATTACGCTTCTCAGTGTTCCCTATTCAGCGTGCAGAGTTCACTCCCCCATCATTCCCCGCTCTACGTAGCAAGCCTGGGGACTGTGAGCTACAAAGTGGTTTCTGAAATTTACACCCCAAAAGATGAATATCAAGACAGTAGGTGACCTGTTATTTGGGTTCAGGCATGAAAAATAGCTTGTAAATGTTATTTTATTGCATTGTGTTTTTCATTGTTTCAATGCTTTGTCATTAAAGATTTCTGTCAATGGGTGTTAAGAATAGCTGAGTTATGGAAGAAACTAACTGATATTGAATGTGCTGTAATAGGAACCTGGGTCTGTTATCACACCGCCTTTATGCGTTTGGAGAAGGAAAACTAAATGACAGTGACAAAAACTGCGATTTACAAAAAAAAACTGAATTATTCATTCATATAATGAAAAGATATTGTCAAAGTTGTTTGGGAATAGTTTACATCCTCTATCATTTGTAGTCTTGAGAAGTGACATCCGTAGCTTCATTTAAAAGAATGCTACAATAAGTTATTTTGCTCTGCTGTCATAATTGCATAGTTGGTAATCTGAAACAGTAATGCAGTGACTGTCACTCGTACTCTACTTTCGCCTGCCAATCATGTATGTCACGCCCACTCCACGCCCAAAGCTGCGCAGAACTGAGTGCGAGGTACTACACTTGGAGATTACCGAATCTTCTAAAATAGCAGTTTTTTGCAGAGAGATAAGTTCCTCTGTTGCCCCATATGAGACAGTTTGTTCATCATACAAACCCTATTAAAGTATGCCAGACCAGCTCCACAGTTGCACAATTGCAGAGAAAACATAAAGTCACATGCAAGAGGAAGCATTGCTAATGGGCAAACAGAAGCTGCCACAGGAGTGACTTCAAATCAGGGAATTCAACACTTGGTAGTTAAATTCAATGAATGTAAACCTCATTCAATTTTACCTTCAACAAGGTATAGGATAATAGAAAAAATTGTGATCTGTTAGAAATCATGCAGTCAAACTGACAAACTAAACATTTAGACAAAAAATTTATTCAAATAACACAACTTATCCCAGCTGAATGTAATCTCCCTGTCATCTCAGATGTCCAAGTGAGAACCGCCCTCAACAAAGCTAAAAACACAGCATCAATGGGACCTGATGGTATCCCAGGTTGCGTGCTACGTGAACTCCAAGAGGAGCTAAACCCGCACATAAAAATGCTATTTAACCTTAGCCTTACTACAGGATATGTGCCTGAACACTGGCGTACAGCAACAGTGGTCCCACTCCACAAAGGGGGTACCTCTACAGACCCTGGGAACTACCACCCCATAAGCTTAACCAGCCTGGTCTGCAAAGCTATGGAATGAATCATTATGGAACTCATAAACAGAGACATTGGGGACCTACAGACACTTGACCCCACCCAGTTCGGCTTTGTAAAGGGCAGATCCTGCCTTTTGAACCTGGTTGACTTTTTTGAAACAGTCACTAGAGCCATTGATGAGGGCAAAGCAGTCCATACAGCCTACCTGGACTTGGCTAAGGCCTTCGACTCAATACCCCACTCAGGCATCATAGATAAGCTCAACAGCTTAAACGTAAACCCTTATGTCACTAGATGGGTTGCAAACTGGCTAAAGGACAGAACCCATAAAGTTAAAATCACTGGAGCAATGTCAGACTCAAAGCCAGTCACAAGTGGTGTCCCACAGGGTTCTGTCCTGGGACCCCTCTTGTTCAGCATTTATTTCTCAGATGTTAAAGCAAACATGGGAGGGTTGTGGCTGACAAAGTTCGCAGATGACTGCAAACTAGGCGCCATAGTCAATACACCAGCGGACACATACATCCTACAAAAAGGCCTCACAGAAACGGACAACTGGTGCTGGAGTCATGGCCTTAAACTAAATGCCAAAAAATGTATAGTCATCCCCTTTAGGAAAAACAAAGTATCCACAAATTATCACATAGACAGCAACCCACTGAGTACGGAAAAAGTAATCAGAGACCTAGGGACCCAAGTCGACAGCGACCTCTCATTTGACACCCATGTTGCCAAAGTGGTTAGAAAAACATTCTACCTTGCACACCTTATCATGAAGGGATTCACATCCAGATCCAAGGATGTCATTGTACCCCTATACTCCTCCCTCATCAGACCCATGATTGAGTACAATGCCCCATTTGGTATGTACCTCACCCGGCATTTGCAACAGCTGGAGAGACCACAAAAGTACCTCACCAAGAGGATCAAGGGTCTCCAACATATGTTTTATTCTGCCAGACTAAAGAAACTCCAGCTCTATTCAGTAGCATACCACCTGCTCAGAGGTGATCTCTGCCTGACGTACAAGGCCATGTCCAATCAGGAACTGATGGACATGCTCCACCTCAAAAATCCAAATCCATCAGGACCACGAGAGCTAAAGACTTAAACCTCGGCACAAGTATGAATAGGACATGCTGGAGGGATAGATTCATAACCCAGAGGCTTCCCATGCTCTGGAACAAGATCCCAGTTCATGTTAGACAGAGCCCCTCACTGACTCTCTTCAAGAGAAATCTTGATGAGTGGATGGGAGATCGTAAGTTTACCCCAGGGGTTACATCTGTGTCACTACTAGACAGGGGCACAGTAAACTAATTCTATTATATAAGGGGACCTTCACTGTGTCACTACTAGACAGAGGCACAGTATTCTAAATCTATTCTGTGCATTTTTGTACTATTTCATGGGGTGGCGAAAGCCACATCACTATGGCTAGGCTTACAAATGCCCCAGGGCAGATAGCCTAGTACTAAACTATGAAACTATGAAACTATGAAACAAGAACAAATGTGGCATAAGTGTGAAAAGTACTTAATTATCAAAAAATGTAAGCACTTTTGCCATATTTTGGACTTTGTCAGACTGTCAGCCAGAGTTCACAAAGTTACACCTCCATGTCCTAGTATCTGAACATAATGATTAACAATAGCCTTGAAATTCAGAAACAGAACAATCCATTCTTTACTAGCATAGATAAAAGCCAATGTAGCAAGGTATGGTGTTTTCCTTAGTCATGTAAACAGAGGAAGTATAAATTAATGTCACAAAGCAAGGAAACTTTTTAACTGATGTGGAGATGAAGGGATAAAAAAATCTAAACAGAGGTGATAAGAAAAAGATCCTGTAACGAAGATGATCCTTTACTGAGACAATCACCATAAAGAATGTAAATCCCAAAATTAATGAGTGTCTAGCTGTAAGCTATGTATTTAATAGAGGCAGAAAAGTAACATACAACAGACTAGATCAGAGCAGAGCCAGATTTCTAAAACATTCAGGCATAATCTTAGAATTCACTACCTACTCCAAAGGTCCTAAGGGAAAGGTATCCAACATTCAAAATCAAGATCATTTTTGTTTTAGTTCTACCCTGTTTACCTTTTATTAGTTTACCAATGGTATGCGTTTTAAGCTATGCATACCTGTAATAAGTTAAAATAATTTCTAGTTCTAATATTGCATGATTTGAAGCTGTATCAGGTGTGATGTCTAAATTGTTTGTCTGAGGAAGACTCATTGTAAAGACAAAAGAACTTTAACTTCATGTATGCCCCTTCAGTTTCCATCCGGCAGATTTATGGTTCAGATATTTATTTAGTACTATCGGACCTGCATTGATATTCTTTATTTTTCATCCTGCGTTTGTAGACAGCAAGTCCACCCCATATGCATACACCAGGTTAAAGTCATGTTGTGTTTCATTCATTGTAGTTTATGTTCCTTGTAGTTTATTATTATTATTATTATTATTATTATTATTATTATTTTCTGTATATATACGTGCAGGATGCCTCACATGTTCAAGCACTCACCTTCTTGTTACTGTTTTTAAATTATGCATTGCCACAGATTTGCATCAGGAAAGTTACACAGTTCTAGTGTGAATTATTGCCATCTTTAGGGATCCACTAAGGAATGTCACATCTCATTTAATTGACATGAGATTAATCAAGCCCAGAACATTTAAAACATTGGAGGTCACAACTCAAAACAGCAAAATCCCCAAGATCATAAAGCATACAAAAACATTTCTTTTTGTGTCGTGGTTGGCAAGCACTATTTCAATAGGGAGCCCATTATATAAACAATAAGTTACCTTTTCCAGATAATGCCACTGTAAGATGTTACTTTGGTCTCCGTTTTTGTTCAGTGAAGCTTCACTGGCATGCTCTGAGTGCATATGAATGCTCAAGTTTTGTATTTGTTCTAATTCAGCTCATAGTGCTTGATATGAAGACACTTTTAAAACTCTTTAAAATATATTACTATTTTAGAATTGTATAATAGTATTACAAAGAAATATCTTATTTTTTAAATAATGCCATTGTATGTTCAGACTTCATTCCTTCTTAGTTTGTTTTTCTCAGGAGACTCTCAGGGAACAGCTTTGTGGTGTACTGTACATGGAAAATCTCCTGTACATACTCACATTTCCATTGTATATTGCAACATGTGCCAATTTCAGCATATCACAGCAACTTTTAAGTTATACTATTGTTTGATGTATAGAACAGATGCAGTTTTATTTCACAATTTATCTGAGGTGTGTAGAAAGCTGAATAATGTTTATGTAAATTTGAAGGCAGGATTATTTTTCTAAATAAAACGTTGCTGTGTGTTTTAACAGTTTGTGGGGCTGAATAAAATAGCAATAGTACTTTTTACTGTTTTAGTAGCTATACTCTCCTGTATATATTTCAGCATTGCTACCAAACATGTTTGTCTTAGTAATCTAGAACCCATCATGGCTACGCTGGTTGCTAATGTCAAACAACTTATGAAATTTTAATTAATTAATTAATTAATTAATTAATTAATTAATTAATAGCTAGGTGGACTTGTCTAACTGACCCATTTCAGCTTGGTCCCTAGTTAAAGTGCAAGACCTGGGCTTGGATTCAGAAAGAATCCAGTCACAAGCATTAACTGCTGTGGTAAACAGGGATAGATAATGTGACTGTGAAATACGGCACTTCAATGACACATTAGCCACAATAAGGAAAGACCTCATTATCAGCTAATTTACATGTCTCTAAATCATACAGTGTGCACCACTAGTGCTAATCAGCACTTGTGGTAATCAGTGCCAGTGGCACATGAGTCTTGTTTGCAAAGGCACCCCTCTCATTTACTCTCCCACACACAATTACACATTCATACCTCTTGACTGTCCTTGATTTTACAGAATGTCCCTAATTTTGTCTCAAATAACTGACCTGTCCCTCATAATTTACAGACCTTACAGTCAGTCAGTAATGCCGGACATTAGAGTGTTACACTTTTTTTTGTTCAGAATATGCTTTGTGATGAAAAACCTGTTGTTGTATTAATGTTATATGTGAATTATAGTAAGATAGTACCCTAAAACTCATATCCCTTAACCAAGTACAGGCAGCTTCATGTTTTTACTTAGTTTAAAGTCTCCCGAGGCAAAGGTATACTTTTGTTAAATATTCCCTAGCTATATTCCTTACATCAAATTTACATGCAAGTAGTCTTACCATTACTTAAATCCATGATAGAGTTTTTTTTCTCTCTTTTATCTGAATCCCTCACCATGGTTCAGCCCACTCCATTCACTTTCGCTATGATTGGGCTCACTCCGTTTCCCTACCTTGTACCCAGTTCGACCCACCCCACTTATTTCTACTCTTATATTCTCCTATCCTCACCTTCTATCTGTACTCACCCATTAAAATTACATAATTTTTACACCAATAGCATCCACTCCGTCAACTAGCCCTTCCCCTTAATCAACATTCTCTTTATCCAGCAATAAGCTTTAACCTTAAACTAACACCGTATTCCCTTTTTCCCTACTATGCTGTGCTAATCCTAAACATTCTTCTATTATTTCTCCTGACTGCACTTACACACTTATCCTCATCACTGTACCTACCTGAAAGTGCTCACCTTTCTTCCTCTACCTCAATTAACTACCAAATTACTTTTAAACATAGCAATATCTTTATATTTCCCACCCTTTTTACCCCTTCCTATGTCCACCTGTTCAGAAACAAACAAGTCTACCCCAGTCACAATTCTAACCACAAGTCAGTCATGTTGTCAAAACCTAACTGTAAGTGGTTACATATACAACAACCTCACCTACTAAAACTTCACCTCTCAGGTGACATCCATCCCACCCAGGACCCGATTCACAAAACCCCTCCCTCTCACAATCTCTCCCTCACCCATTATATTCAAAATGGTTTCTCCTCTTTAACATCAACTTCAGAAGTATCTGTAAGAAACTGTCAGTGGTACATGCCTGGATATCCCAGCACATACACAACATAATTATAGCCACAGAAACATGACTAAAGCAGGAAACCTATGATAAAGAAGTGATTCCCCAAGCTATAACATCCTTTAACTAGATAAAAAAAAGAAAAAAAGCAGATGGGATTGCCATCATAGTAAACAAACATTGAACCTCTCACTTCATCCAACTAGACCAGCCTTGACCTACAAGAAGAAGATGCCAAACAGGAATGAGCCCATCACAGAGCCCTGTGGTACTCCACTGGTGACCTCTCTTGGTGGAGGTGGTCTCACCAATCCTGACTTCTTGGGTTCTATTTATGAGCTAGCTGGCAATCCAGTGAGTTGTGTAGGCATTTATGCCTAGTTCAGTGACTTTGTCCATAATATCTAAGTAGGTTATTGTGTCAAATGGCTTATCCAGGTCTAGGTAGGCAATATACACCATTTTCCCTTCATTCATTGCCTTGCTTACCTTCTCAAGGAAGTCTACCAGGTTAAGTAGACATGAACTTTCTTTGACAAAACCAAAGTGGGATGGGTCAAGTGTCTGTAGGTTACCAGTGTCTTTGTTGATCATTCCCATTATAATTCATTCCATGGATTTGCATATTATTTATTTGACATTTGTTAGCCGGGTTAGTCTGACTGGGCAGAACCCTTTTTTCAGCGGAGACCTGAGGAGAGAGGCTCCAATAGTACAATACATAAACAGTATATAACATGGACAATTATTACAAGAGAAACAAGAGTATATAAGAACTAACAGTAAATAACAAGGTCACTTGTTATAGGTGAATAAACTACATATAAAATGTACAGAGTACAAATACTTCAGAAGGAAAATCAGAGAAAAAACAGCATAATGACCATGTACAATATGTTGGAGATAATAAAATACAGACAGTTACAATCATAAATAGGAAGATAAATGCAGTAAGAGGTCAGAAGATAGCGAGAAGTAAAGAGAAGCAGAGAAAATAAAAATTGAAGTATATATAGGTGGAAAACCCCAGGTAGGAAGTCAGTGAAATGGGCTGCTGTAGTAGAAGCAGAGAGGACAGCAGTCTATAAGTAGAGTTTTTTTTTTTTTTGTTAGACTAATCAGACTAAAGAGTCTGTATTTTCCGAGGTTGATTGATGGTCCACCCTTTTGAAGGGGGATAACCATTGCAGTCTTCTATTCGTCTGGTAACTAGCCTGTTTTTGAGGCTGTAGCTGAAAAGTGACTTAAGTGGTCCCAACATGTCATGGTTCAGGCTATTTAGGAGGCAACCTGGTATTGTCAGGCCCCACTGAGGTTGTGTTTTAGCCTTAGTGAGCACCACTATAACCTACTCCCTGCTGATAATTGTGGTGGTTATACTGGTAGGGATTTCACAAGGGTTGCTGGGGAGTGGGGGTAAAGTTTGAGTTGAATTTGTTGGCCAGCAGATTGGTTATGTTGCTCTGCTCAGTGAAGGTGGTACCATTTACTACTAGCACTGTACATTGTTTGAAAATTGTTTTGTAAAATTCTATTTTTTATTTATTTATTTTGTTTATGTGTAACTTCAGGTGGAGATTTTTCTCCCCAGACCACCACTGAAAAAGAGCTCTACCCAGTCAAAATATCCCAGTAACAAAATGTAAATAAATAAATAAATAAATACATTTCAAGAGTGTGACTTTTGTCTAATACTGCGGTAGTGTTGTCGCCTCACAGTAAGACGCTGTCCGGTTCGATTCTCAGCTAGATCGTTTTCTGCCTGGAGACGCGTGAATGGGCGTACCTTCTTTGAAGGTTGTGCATCAGGGCTGGTAACCCGGCACGTAAAAATCAACTACCAATCATTAGCGGACCGGAGTTCTGCTGTGGTGACCCCTAACCGGGAAAAGCCAAAAGACACAACAACTTGTGTCTAATGTCCTCCCATGCATCTTCATATCATGAAAAAAATGCTTTGTGCTGCAAACCCTGTTCTCTTAACTTTTTACATGACTTAGATTAATATTTAAAAGTCCCTGCTGTCTAGGGGACTGTAGAGATATGACAGCCAGCCCTCACACACACAAACACACACACTGACACAGACACACACACATTAAGACAGCCATGCACACTAATAATCAAACAAGGAAAATACAAACTATTAAATCCAACAGGCACCAGAAGCAAGAGGTTCACACCACAAAAAATGGTTTATTGCAAAAACCCATGTGCATGTTCTGTATTTATCTGATGAAGTCTCTAAGTATGTATGAGGAAAGTGCTAATCTGTAGAATTTGTTGTGCAATAAACCATTTTTTTGTAGTGTGAATCTCTTGTTTCCAGCACATTCATGCACACTAACACACAAATACACACCATAGGGCAGACACCCTACTCACCCAATTACACTCACAGACACACTCACCCACACACACACACACACACACACACACACACACACACACACATCTATGATACCACTCCCCTAACTCACCCTCCTACTCTAACCACACTGGTAGTCACTCACTCACAAACAAACACACATTCCTACTCACCTGAGAACACACACTCACAAACCACCAACCACTGCCTATCTGCTGTTCTTCCTGATACATACCTTTAACGGGGCTTCTCCCAATGAAAGTAATGGGCAAACATGGCCTTTTGGCAGTGTTAATTAATGCAGCTGGCCATGTTAATTTATGCAGCCTAATTAGTCTATGAATTACATGGCTGCATAAATTTCTTACCTCAGGGTTGTCCAGAGAAGAACACATGGAAGCAATAACGCCTGACAGGGTGGCCATTATCAGGGGAATTAACACCTGGCCAGGGGTGTTGTGAGGCCCATTTCTGCTGGCAGAGGGCTTTATCTCCCCTGAAGAGTCTTATTTCCCTAATAATGTTCACCCTTTAGGGGATTATTATGGCTAGAGAATGGGCTCTCTGTTAAATTGTTTTGTATATGTTATTTTTATTAACATAAACTTTTTGTATATATATATATATATATATTTATGTAAAATAGTTCTTCTGCTAATGTTTCAAACTTGCTGTAGCATATGCAATTGCTGTTGGAGGAAGCATTTTACATCCAAAATATTAGTTATGTAGGTATTTAAATTCCAAACTCACACAAAATTGAGAAGCACAGAGAGGCTCACACACACACACACACACACACACACACACACACACACACACACACACACACACACACACACACACACACTCACCCAGCAATTTCAGCCACTTTGTTAATTAAATACATTTCACATGTCTCATTGTGATCAAATTAATGGGGAAGCAGTCGTACAGTGCAAGGCATTGCACTGACCCAGTACATATTAAATGTCCTTGATTTTGCTGCATGTTTTTTTCTGCCCCTTGTTAAATGTTTTATTTGCTGGTAAATCACTTACGATTACAGTCAGTCAATAAAGCCAGACATTAGTTTCCTACCTCTTATTGTTTAAACAATGCTTGCTGATGGACCACCTATGGCAGATGAAGGAGGTTAAAAGGTACGTGGTGTCTCTGTCTCCCGCTCATTCACTCTTTCTTTCTCTCACACACACACAAACACAAGCATGCACTCACAGAGTCACGCACATACCCATTATTATTTGTTTTTATTTAATGCTCGCTAAACAGCTTTCTGTCTAAGCTTTATAGCAGTTTAATATTCTGCCATGAAGTGATGGACTTGTTTGAGATCAGTGAGGACATCAGTTGTGCTTTTTACATGAGCTCAAAAGAAGTTGGGTTGTTCCAGAAGAATTCCAAGATATTTACAAGATTGCATTGGAAGAATGAGGTTCTTCCAGAAGTCTATTAACTTAATTGGGCAGGACTTGACTGTACACTGTAGGGTGACAGACATCCTTGTATTTGTTCTGTTAATGTGTGGAAGGAGTTGACTGGGTGGAGCCAGCGACAGAGGTTGGTAAACTGCCATTGTACAAGGATTTGTATTTTGGAGCTATTGCTTCCTGCTTATAATTGGAGAAGGTTACCAGTATAATGGATTATTTTGTGCTGTGGAAGGACAGTTGGGAGTTTTTTCCCTTTTTGACTGTGTCTGCTGGCCATCAAATTCTCTCCCCCTGGTGCTGACTTCATTCCTTCCCCTTTACTGGGTATCCTCAGCATGGAGGAGTGACATAACAACAGCCACCATCATCCAGGCAGCCATGAGGTGTTTTGTGCATTAAACTGCACCTTCAAGCTATAACATCATATCTATTGGCTCTAGCCTCACCCCTGTGTGTCTGGCTTACAAGGAACAACTATGCCCTCAGTGTGTGTATGTGTGCTTCCACAAACATGCTAAGTATGGCTACTACCACTGGCTTAAAACTACTAAGCCCATATGCTCCAGCCTTATACCATTCACTGTCCCCAAACCTCTACTTGCTAGTATCTGAATGTCAAACCAAGACCATCCCCCACCTCACAGAATGGGTGAATCATCATTGGTTCCTCAGTCTCATCTACTCCCACCCAGTTCCTTCAGTGTCTGTGCCACTCATCCAACAGTGGTCTGGTCACAGTCAAAGCTTTATCCCTCTGTGCCATACAACTGAGCGGGGGGGGGGGGGATCCAAGAAGGTGCCCTGAGGTATTGTTAAATCAACAATGCATTTTGGAAGAAAATTACTTTCATTAGGACATAGCAATATTTTCGCATTCTATATCCGTTCGTTTTCTGACTAGGTAATTATGGCTAACAAAGTCAGAAGCATGTCTTAACTCTACAAATGTTGCCCAGTTAGCCGACCCTTATCCATACTGCTATAAATCTAGTCAATGGCTGTGAAGAGGGTAACAGGGTGTGAAAATGAAAATAAAAACCTCTACATCATGAAGCGTTCTGTTAAACTGTATAAATGTGAGTATTTGTTTATATACACCTCTAACATTGCATGTATATCACATTAGTCACGAAGGTTGTTGAATGTCTGTACTTTGTATGTAAATTATTGCCTTTGATAAGCTTGCTAAATGACTGGGCATCCATTATCTTGTAAAACTTGTCTATGTTTTTTATTGATTTTTATTATAATAATTTTCACTAATGTATTTACCTTGAATATACTCGTAGAGCTTTTCTCCTGGGCCACTGGTGAAATGTATGTCATTAGTGCTCATTCAGATCATACCAGTTAGTAAACTAGAAATAAATAAATAAATAAATAAATAAATAAATAAATACAACTATATGTAATGTTTTGAGTAGTTTGCAAAAATAGTTGAAAATTGGCAATAGGCCAATAGTGTTGTGTGTGTGTGTGTGTGTGTGTGTGTGTGTGTGTGTGTGTGTGTGTGTGTGTGTGTGTGTGTGTGTGTCATATGAAAGAAAAGCTTAGCAATCTACTTTCATCCCCTACATCCTTAGTAAACTCTGTGGATGGGCACTGACTGGTTATAGGGTCACCACAGAAGTCAGATGTGAATTGACTGCAGTAGATGGACAGACCTATGTTTGAATTTGTTTCTTGTCAGGGGATGGTCTGTGTTTTAAGAGAGATTGGTAGATTATACATGGTGGTTGTTGTTATGGAGTAGAGTTAGGTCAATGGGTTTCATAAGGAAGTCTTGATACATTTGCATTAACTAAGGGATTTTGTACTGTTTTTACATTTTTGAGTTTGGAGAATCCAGACAGAATTTCAATTGAATTTCAATTCTATGATTCATTAGAAGAAGTCACAAAGAGCTAGTACACGTGATTGTATAAACATGTCTTATAATAATAATAATAATAAAACACTACCTAGTGACTCACTTTCACTGTCTAAAATCGTCCATCCTAACTCATTTGTGTAGAATGAAATCTAGCTGGAACTCACATCATTTGACCCAGACTGATTCCACTTTCAAGACAAAACCCCATTCATCATCTCTGGGGTTTTAATATTGCAAAATATAGAAAAAGAGTGAAAAATGAAGGAGTGCTGTACTGAGTTCCATACTTTGAACAGAAATACTAACATAAAATGACTGCAGCGTTCTGCTTTTCTTTTGCTTATCACAACATATAGCTCATATTATCTGTTTCATACATATACTTAAAAATGCATTGTAAAACATAATTTCTTCTCCAAGATGTCATGATCAGTGAGGTTGTTAAGAAAAATCAAGACACCAAGCTCTTCAGGGTGGAGTCAGTCCTTCAGTACCGTCCAAGCAGGAGTGATGGTGGGTCACAGTTTCACTGCGAGGAGTCGTATAGCACTGGATACAGCTTGGAAACTCAGCAGTCTGATGATGTACACCTTCATCTAGTGGGTAAGTATGCATGACAAAATGTATGAGCTGTGCAATTATTACCGGTAGCTCACGTAAGCTAAATTAACAATATTCTGCATTTCATGTAAAGCAATGAAAATATTCTACCATTTTATTTGGCTCTTCTTGCAAAGTGCATGACAGATGCCTTATATCCCATGCATAATGCTAAACCTGACAGAGACCTTAGCAAGTGATGAGGTCTGTACAAACGCATGCCTTATCAAAGCAGCTAGACATGAAATGTAACTGCATGAGTTCACACTCTTTTTTTTTTTTTTTTCCATTCTGAGATTGGCATAGGTTCATACTATTGATATGGACTTAACTACAATATCTGAGTATGATCCACTGAATTGAAGACAGTTTCTATGCACCCCGTTTGGCCATGAAAGCTGGAGCAAATCAGCATCTCTCTGTTAATGTGTCCTCTTGCATCGCAGAACTAAAACAACCAACTCAAGCTTCAGCTAATTGCATGCTCAGTTTAGCAGCCTTGGTCAAATACGTTGTGCAGAACTGGTCTTTGTGAGCCACCTGGTTATCTTGCTGTTTGTGTTTCTTATATAACTAACTGCATGGTTTGTACTGATTAACAATAATTAAAAATAAGAAATAAATAGTGTTTTCACTTACTGTGGCTTTAACATTTTGTTCTGTCCCTTTTTCAGTTCCACTAGAAAGAGTCAAGATTGAGGCATCGCCCGAAAGCACAGAAGTTCAAGAAGGGGATTCCATTTCCCTCACTTGTACAGCAGACTGTTCCCCAGAGGCACAGTTTCAGTGGTACAAAGATGTACGTTATATGAATTGGCACATACTTTCAAGCAAGTTGGTAATACTGAGAGATACCAGGTCCAGAGATAGTTTGTGATAATACATCTAGTTCTAATCTTTAGTTGCTAGTTAACAGTTTTTATCTTCTGATTATTTTTCATCATATATTTCTTTTTTTCTTCCTCTGTTCACAGTATCTGTGATGAGGGGAGCTGCTGCTACAAATTGTACCAGTCCAGAAAAAGATAAATAAATAATAAAAGCATTTCATTGAATGAACATTAGTGGTTTCAGTAAAAAGTCCCACGCACAATGGCTGCTTTAATATACCACGGCAGGGTTCTAAGGACAAGTATTATACCAAGTGAGATAATGGTCTTTTTGTTTGTTGACATATGACTAGGTGGGGCACATCATTACTTTTAGTATATACCCAATAAATTAAAGAGATAGCCCCTGTCCCTCTCTCTGGGATCTTTGTACATATAGATATTTCTTACTGGCTGGAATAAATATCCACAAGAAATAAGAAAAAACCCTCCTGAAGTGTTAAAAACTGCATATTAAGTAGTCTACAACTGACTCAACAAGCTGGACAGCTACACTGGTTCCTTCTATTAAGGGGAATTAATTTCATTACGATATCATGTCTGACATTTGTCCAACAAATACTGATTTCTGCAACAGACACCATGCAGGCGCTGTCTGATGCTACTTCCCCATGCAGTTCTTCCACTTTTAATAAATACATTTTTGTGTCATTGGAGTTAACATTGCATGATAAAGGGTTGCATGTGAAGATGAAGCCTTACTATGAATTATATAGTATGAATTCATTTATATTCCACAAGGAATGTTGTGAAGTGCTATTAGATACTTGCCTTGTTGGCAAACAACACATCAGCTAGTTGAATTTGTTTGCTTGTTTCATCCCCTTGTTGTCAGGGGATCATTATAGTTTTTTTAATTTAAGAAATAAAGGAAAACTAGTAGTGAGAAATCCAATATGAATCAGCAGATGTAATGAGAACTATCTTTTTTATTACGGTTTTAGGAGAACAGCAGTTGGTCATATTTCTAAAAAAATCACTAGAGAAGGCACTTTCATATTACATTATTATGTAGCCTTTTAACTTGTACGTTATCTGTACTACAATACAAATTATAATGTTATAATAAATGCAAGCAATGCATTTTCATAATGTTGCATGCCCCACAAAAGGGAGAGGGATAAACTGAAGTTACTATTATTTTTAAAATATTTATAATTAACTGTTTTCAAATATTTGGTGGCACAATAGTGTGTGTGTGTGTGTGTGTGTGTGTGTGTGTGTGTGTGTGTATGTGTGTGTGTGTGTGTGTGTGTGTGTTGGGGGTTTGGCACAGTTGTCTCACAGGGCTTCGTTTTCTACTTCATTTCTCAGCTGGGTGCCTTCTGTTTGAAAACTCCATGCCCTGCCTGTATTCATGTGGGATTTGATAGGTGCTCTGGTTTCTCTGAAATCCCAAGTACATTACTAAGCTGATATGGTACTCATATGTGTTTTGTGAATGAGGGTGTGTGTGTGTGTGTGTGTGTGTGTGTGTGTGTGTGTGTGTGTGTGTGTGTGTGTGTGTGTGTGTGTTGGGGTTTGGCACAGTTGTCTCACAGGGCTTCGTTTTCTACTTCATTTCTCAGCTGGGTGCCTTCTGTTTGAAAACTCCATGCCCTGCCTGTATTCATGTGGGATTTGATAGGTGCTCTGGTTTCTCTGAAATCCCAAGTACATTACTAAGCTGATATGGTACTCATATGTGTTTTGTGAATGAGGGTGGGTGTGTGTGTGTGTGTGTGTGTGTGTGTGTGTGTGTGTGTGTGTGTGTGTGTGTGTGTGTGTGTGTGTGTGTGTGTGTGTGTGTGCATGTGCGTGCGTGCATGTGTGTGCATTCAGAACTAGTCTCCTTGCCTTTCTCAGTGCGTAGCAGGTTACACTCTGGCTCCCTCATGGCCCTGAGCTAAATTAAATGGGCGAGCTGAGAATGAATGAAAAAGTGTTTTGAATGTTTTTGTCCTTGCATTTAACATTTTTCCTACCAGAATTTTGTGTTTCATAATCAGCAGCACTGAGGAATAAAAACTGTTACAGGGTTAGAATCTTGCACCGAGTGCTGCTGAGCCTAAGAGTGCCATGATTCAGGCCATTATTATTCACGAGTACCCACACTGCTGCACGTCCATGATTCAGGCCACTATTGTTCACGAGTACCCACACTGAAGCACGTCCATGATTCAGGCCACTATTATTCATGAGTACCCACACTGCTGCATGTCCATGATTCAGGCCACTTTTGTTCACAAGTACCTACACTGCTGCACGTCCATGATTCAGGCCACTATTGTTCACGAGTACCCATACTGCTGCACGTCTGTGATTCAGGTCACTATTGTTCACGAGTACCCATACTGCTGCAAATCCGTGATTCAGGTCACTATTGTTCACAAGTACCCACACTGCTGCACATCCATGATTCAGGCCACTATTATTCACGAGTACCCACACTGCTGCACGTCCATGATTCAGACCACTATTGTTCACAAGTACCTACACTGCTGCACATCCATGATTCAGGCCACTATTGTTCACGAGTACCCATACTGCTGCACGTCCATGATTCAGGTCACTATTGTTCACGAGTACCCATACTGCTGCAAGTTTCTTCAGATCATGCTCCTCTGCATAAGTACAATGCCAGCTGAAGCAAACAGAAGATTTCCAAATGTTTTCTAGCTTTCATTTAAATAGATTGAAAGTATTTTTACTAAGAATAATCAATATATACAATATTTTTAAAAGATAAACAAGAACTTATTTAAAGCAAGTTGAAGTAGTTGTGTAACTAGGCACCATAAGTAGGACATAAGAATATCTAATTTCCTTGAACTTTTCTTAATTTATGTTCAAAATAAGGAAATGCAATTCAGTAAAGTTTTGTATACAAGAAAGTCTAAAATCTGGGTTTAATTATTACTTTTTTCAATGTTACTGACATTTCATTGATGTTAATACTTTATTTCCTATTGTTGCTTGTATGCTAAAGGCTATTGTGTACCCAATTCTATTTCATTTCAATGGTCACTGTGTTGTTCGGCTGTCATTGTTCCTTCCAGGATGTGGCCACTTTTTCATTTTATCACAGTTCTCCATATTTGGCTGTTTTACCCTACCACAGTACTTCAAGTCCCTGCCATGAATTGAGTTGAGTGTTTGCATCTTTTTCAGGTACTAGGCTTCACCAAAACTCTAATAACATCATTAGAATAAATACTTCTGTACTGAAAGACACAGCTATTCTTCTTTATTTCTAACTTCAAGACCTGGACTAGTTCTTACTGTAAACACCAATGCTATCCATTATTTAATGATAGACTCTGCTATTTTCTTTTTTTATGGTATTATGGTATTTCATGAGATCATCTGCCTTAACCAGGTGCCCTTTTTAATTCCTTCTTAGCCTTCCCATATGTGAGGTCACGTTATATAATCCTACTAGCAGTCATTGACTGTTGGCAAGTCAGTCAATGAAACTACAGTAACTCTTAGGAAAACATTGCTTATCAAAGGAAAAAAAAGATATCAGCGTGACTTACACAAGGATACGGGTATAGCTGTCTTCAATGGCAGATTATAACAGAAGCAATTCATGCAGCCACCAATGGACCATGACTCCAGAAGGCCCGTGGCTTGATGTCCAGTGTACTGCTTGATTCATCTGTCTAAATATTTTCACTTATTTTGTTACAGTGAACACTGATATCATGTTTTAGTTAGCTCATATGCATGTGCTGAATGTAACAGTAAATGATGTTATAAACAGGCATTTCTTTTTATATTATAAAAATAGTATTTAATAGTGTTTAAATACCACCATGAGTGCTTGTTTATGTTTGTACTCCCAGGTGATGAAAACTATAAATGCATACTTAGCACCAGCCATTACTGTTAAAAGACATAATGCAGTACTGGCTGAATCTGTCCATTTAAGAGGATCTGAGTAATTGTATTTCCATGGTATGTATTATCATGGAACTTATAAACAAAGACACTGGCAACCTTAAAACACTGGACCCCACCCAGTTTGGGTTCGTGAAGGGCCGATCTTATCTCCTGAACCTGATTGACATCTTCGAATCAGTCTCCAGAGCTGTGGACGAGGGTAAGGCAGTCCACACAGCCTATCTGGACCTTGCCAAGGCCTTTGACACCATCCCCCACTCTGGAATCATAGATAAACTTACTAAGCTGGGCATTAATCCCTATGCCACTCGATGGGTTGCCAACTGGCTTACTGACAGAACCCACACTGTAAAAGTAGCTGACTCCAAATCCAGCTCCAGACAAGTGACAAGTGGAGTATCTCAGAGTTCAGTCCTGGGATCTCTCTTGTTTGGCATTTACTTCTCTGAAGTACAGGCCAACACTAAGGGACTCTGGCTAACAGAGTTCGCAGATGACTGCAAACTGGGAGCCATTATTGAATCCCCAAACGATGTGGATACTCTACAAAAGGGCCTTACAGAAACAGATGCTTGGTTCCAGAACCAGGGGCTCAAGCTCAATGCCAAGAAATGTATAGTTATCCCCTTTGGGAAAAAACATGTACCCATGAATTACTACATAGGTGGCAGTACACTAAACACTGAAAGTGTGATAAGAGACTTAGGGACACATGTGGACAGTGGTCTCACCTTCAATAACCACATCACCACAACAGTCAGGAAATCCTTCTATGTGGCACACCTCATCACTAAGGGCTTTTCATCCAGAAAAAAGGAGGTCATTGTCCCACTGTACTCATCCCTCATTAGACCAATTATAGAATACAACGCCCCATTTGGTATGTACCTCTCAAGACATCTGCAACAACTGGAAAGACCGCAGAAATACCTCACTAAAAGAATTACAGGCCTAAAGCAGATGCCTTATGCTGACCGCCTTAAAAAACTCCAGCTATACTCTGTCGCACATCGTCTACTCCGAGGCAATATCTGCTTAACATACAAGGCGGGTGGTTGAGAGCGTATAATACCAAGATTTAGAGAAGTATTTGTAACATACCAATTAAGTTTTACCATACGTCCTTTTCTTCTGCTCTCTTTCACACACATAGCTCTCAACTTCTTTGCTCAATAATCAGAGACAGAAGCCAAGAATAAAAATAGACAAAATACCAAAATCAGGGACAATTTCTAAATATTGCTCTAATTCACTTAGCAGGTTTTGTATTTGCATGCATTTTCTATACAGTAGGAAGTATGAAGCTCTAAAGTCTGGTACTACTGACTGGCTATCATCTTTGGTGAAGAGGCAAATGTATGAGAAAAATCAGTGCTATTCTGCAAAAATCAGGGACAGCTGAGGGGTATGTTCACATGGTGTTGTTTACATATCAGTATAAGTTGAATCTTGAATCTTTTTATCTGTGCACAGTGTCATGACTGAAAACTGCATGTGAGTGAGAAAGTTATAAGCAATTGTTTTACATAATCCAGAGTATGAATACAGAGAAGTAAGCAAGCAGTATCATGGCAAGAAATTATGTTAGCCATTGCTTTGAAACAGGTGTAGTTTTATAGATTTAAGTTGTGATATTTTCTAGAATTTGGAGAATTCAAGTTTCTTTTTTTTTAATGTCTTATGTTTACTGTTCCAAATGGCTGAAGCAATTTTTAATGAAGTTCTTTTGAACTAATTTAGTTTATTTTTTAATACCAGAACTTAACATGTTTAGTTAAACTAATCTTTTATGATTAGAAACAGAATTTACCATACAATGATCAGAATAAAAATCAGCTGCACCCAGTAAGGACTTCTTGAAGATTTTGCAGTCAGCTTGCAGGTAACTTACATACATTTTGGAAAGATGTGGGATACTGGGATTGAAAAACAAATTTTGTAGTGTACAAGGCTTATTTGCATTATTCATTACCATGAATCACAACCTGTGCTGTGGAAATTCAAAGACAATATTTGTGCAGTTAGATATTGCATGATATGTTATAGACGTTTGGAAAGATGTGGGATAATGGGATTCAAAAACAATTTTTGTAGTGTGCAAGGCATAGTAACATGATTCTTGATGATGGGTAATACTGTAGAAATTCAAAGACAATGTGCAGCGAGGTATTACATGCTATGTAGTACATTTAAACAGGAAGATAATGGTTGGGAATGAATTACAACACACAGGTGTTAGTTTAGAAACAGCAACTGTAAATTGTTATAGCACTTGGAAAACTAGTGTGCACATAAGAAGTTTGGGAATTATATCAGTGCTGGCTCACCAGGACTATTTTTACTTATTTATGGCAGTGCAATGATGTATCCTTCCAGGACATGCCCCAAGATAACATGCAATATCATGCACAGCTTACTTACCATGACTAACACACCAACAGGCAGCACAGTGGCAGAGTGGGTAGTGTTGACACCTCACTTGAAGAGGTTCCCTGGTTTGATTCTCAGCTGGGGAGGCTTCTGCCTAGACTCCACATGTTCTTCCTGTGTTTGCATTTGTCTTCTCTGGGTGCTCCAGTTTCCTTCCATACTCAAAAGACATGCAGTAAGTAGACTGATGACTTCTAAACTATCTGTAGATGTGAATGTGTATGTGTGAGATGGAAGAAAGGCCTGGCACTCTATTTCCACCATTCCGCATAGTAACCTTTGTGAATGGCAGTGGTAGTTCATGGGATCACTATAGGAATTGGTTGTGACTCATAATGATGTATGAATGGGAATGATCACATCCAAGTGAACAGTGATGGGTACTGCAGACCACCTATTACATTTGCCAGACACATATGGTATCTGGAAGCATGCATGGGTCACCTCTTCCGTTAGACACTAAGGCATGTGATATCTAGATGGTGGGTTAATAACAAAGGTAATGAGGATGTGTAGATAAACACTCTAGAAGAAAGTGTACCACGTGACATGCAGCTTCTTATAGCGAACTCATTTGCATTTTAAGCTGTACACCCCACACATTACTTCCCCCTTTAAAAAAAAAAAAAAAAAAATATATATATATATATATATATACATATATATATATATATATATATATATGTGTATATGGATATGGATAGATGCATGAATAGATGAGGCTATTTATATTTCATGACTGGAAAACAGCAACAGTCATCCCTCTGCACAAAGATGGGCCATCTACAGAATCCGGAAGCTACAGACCCATAAATCTCACTAGTCTCATATGGAAAGTCTTAAAGAATTATCATGGAAATTATCAATAATGACATAGGAAACCTCCAGGCATTGGACCCAACCCAATTTGATTTCATCAAGGTTAGGATGCCTACTCAACATGGTGGACTTCTTTGAGAAGGTCACCAAACAATGGATGATGGTAAAATGGTTCACATTGCCTAACTTGACCTAGCTAAGGCATTTGACACAATCCCCTACTCGGACATTGTTGAGAAACTTAAGAGGTTAGGTACAAACCCTTATGTCACCCTGTGGATAGCCAGATGGCTCATAGACAGGACCCAGGAAATTATAATTGGGGAGTCTACCTCTATAAAGAGGCAAGTCTCAAGTGGAGTCCCTCAGGGATCGGTCCTTGGACTGCTCTTTTTTGGCATTTACTTCTCTGAGGTCAAGGTCAACATCAGTGGACCCTGGCTGACTAAATTTGCAAATGATTGCAAATAAGGAGCTGTCATTGAATTGCCCACTGACACAAATATTCTCCAGAAAGGGCTGACACAGACAAACAACTGGTGCCAGAGCCATGGACTAAAACTAAATGCCAAGATATGTATAATAGTATTCTTTGGAAAGTCAGGCACCCCTGGAAACTATCATATTGACAACACACCCCTAAGAGTTGATCCAGTAGTGAGGGACTTGGGGACACGCATAGATAGTTATCTTTCCTTTGACCATCATGTGTCTACAGTAGTGAGTAAATAATTCTATGTTGTGCAACTTATAAACAAAGGTATGTCATCTAGGTCCAAAGAAGTCCTTGTTCAGTGCATTCTGCATTCATCAGACCTATCACTGAGTACAATGCCCCATTTGGTATGTACCTAACCAGGTGTATCCAACAACTAGAATGTCCACAGAGGTTTCTCAGTAAGACAATACAAGGCATAGGTAACATGTCCTATGCAGATGCCTCAAAGCCCTATTCCTCTATTCTGTTTCTTACAGGCTGTTGAGGGGAGATCTATGCCTGGCATACAAGGCATTGTCAGAACCCACTCTGATGGACCTCCTGCATATCTGCAAAAGAAACAGCACCAGAATTACCTGTTCTAAAGACTTAAACCTTGGTTGTGATATAAATAGGACCTGTGGGAGAGACAGGTATGTATCTCAGAGACTACCCCTTCTCTGGAACAGACCTCCCACCCATGTGAAGCAGAGTTCCTCCCTAACCCAATTCAAGTGTAACTTGGACAGTTAGATGGGGAACAGGAAATTCATCCCTGGTTTGGCACCCATGTCTCTAATGGACAGAAGTAGCCTGCAAATGGTTCATCTCCCAGGCCCCTGCTTGTAAATGTTCCACCTCCCATTTCTATGAGACAGCATGCTAGAATACATTGATAATCTCAAATTAATAAATATATCACAGTACTATTTTTTATTATACAAGATGTTTCTTGTACACATTTAAAAGATGCAACTTTATAGAATTTAATCCTGTGATCATCCCTTGAAATACCCACATATCTACTTTGTTTCTGCACTGTATTTCCAGATCTAGAGTATTTAAAAGAAGTACCCACTCTGGATTTCTGAGCTTCCTTTTGTCACAATTCCTATTGTGCTACAGCTTCACTTAGTATCACAAGTAAAAGTTTCTTGCTTTGTCATTCTCACAGTGTGTGGTTTCCAGTGACACTATTGGTTGTGATACTTGTTTGCCCCCCCCCCCCCCCAGTGGATTTTGACTTCAGTGTATTTGTCTTGTAAAATGCCTGTGATTCTGCACTGCTTCCTGTAGTTCCCATGAACATAGGACACTGGTTCATCTGGTTTACCAACTGCTTTGGTTTCAAACAGTAAACTTTCTCATAGATTTTGTATGTTTACATTGTCTTTTAAATCAGATACTCTACAGCAGTGTGTCATGATAGTATTTTAGGTCAGCGGATTTGTCTTTGCTATTTTCTTTACTTCTGATTGATTTCCAGGCATCAGGAATGTAACAAACGTGGATCATTTGCTCTTCAACCTTCTGCCATATGTGTCATTTACATTTCAGTTGGTGGGTGATTGCTTCCCACTAATGGAGTTTGCCTTTGTTCCAAAATTGTGAGATGATGAGCCAATCTGGTGGCTTAGAGGGATAAAGCTTTGACTGTGGCCCTGCAAACATGGGTTCAATTAACAGCTTGGGTGGCTGACAAAGATGCAGGGGGGATAGGCATTACCACCCCTGGTGAAAGGATGGTTGTGTCTGTGTCATCATTAATTATCTCTGGTGGAGGCTGAATGTACTGATTTAGAGGGCATAGTTCAAGAGAGTGAAGGTTGGGAACATGGCTGAGCTGTTGCAGAGGTGGGGTGAAAAAACATATGTTCTCACTGCATGCCCACCCCTCCAGTGTCCCATGTAACTTAAATGGGGGAACAGGTAGGTCATAAAAAAAAATCATAACTCCTAGTGGAAGGTGACAGCAAGACCCCCTTGGATGACCTTAAGCTCCATGACTGGCCCCAGATGAATTTGGATAGGCTGGGATTTATAAGGAGTAGCTTACAGAACTGTCACTGGATGGGGGCATATGGATAACAGGCTGTAGAATGATGCAGGAAAGCAAAAAAAGTGTTAAACAGCTGTGAAATGATGAACTTTTGCTACAGTTATTTCTCAGGAGATTCTTTACTCTTTGGCTCTGGCTATAGATTCCTTCCAGAGTTCAGCAGGAGATACATAGGGGGCCTCACAGTCATTCATGTCAAGGATACTAGACATGTTCTTTGATTTTCTATTCAGTATGTGGAGATTATATTCAGTTCCCCACATGAGAGAACCACCACAATGCATGAATTCTATGAAATCACTCTCTTCCCTTCAGTCTTAAACAGCAGCTGATTGTAATAGGGATGATTCAGGCAGCTATCCAGCACCCACAGCTTGAGAGAGATCAATGGTCAGTCAACAAAATCAGCAAAGACTGTAAGTATTTCTCCTGTACTTCCCCAGCATATTTGCAGTGTCTACAATTGCATACTTGCAGCGTGGGCTGGTGATGCTATTCACACCAGCACACTTTATTTATTTCTAAGTAAAGAAACACTTACTTACTTACAAATTAAGAAAACTTCTTTGATTGCCTCATATTCTTTACCTGCCACTCATAAAATTTTGATTTTCTGGAAAATCACTGAGGATTAAAGTCACTCAATAATACTAAACACTAGAGTTTCATGATTTGTATTGTGCAGAAAATGCATGTTGAAACAAAACCTGTTGTTCTGTTACATTTTTAGGTAAATCAGGTAATATTTAAAAACAAAAGGTCCCTGGTTTTACAACTTTGTCTCCCATTGTTTTTGGCTCTGTTCAGAATTCTGTTGCAAAGAAAGTAAAGTTAAGAGGTATGGTTTAACGCCTGACTGCATTTATGTGAAATAAGTTGGATTATTTACTTTCTGGCAACTGTTTGTGTGTGAAACAAACCTGAAGCTGTCCCAGACTTTGCCTCATGTTTTAGTCAATACCTCATAACATTTTTAGTTCTCTGGTAAGTCACTGGGAATTTCAGTCACTAAATTGGGGGAGGGGTGGATGAAAGCAACTTATTCCCTTGTTTGTTCATTTTAATGTCTGGCTTTATAGGACTACTGTGCACATTTTTATGAAATACATTGGAATATTTATTCTCTGTCTTTTTATGTGAGACAAACTCAAAACTCTGCCTGACTTCACAGAGTATCCTTGCCTTTGCCATATACCTTTGTTCTGTGTCTCATAATACTTGTATTTTCTAGCAATTCATTGAGGATTGTAGTGACTAAATAAAGTGGCAGTGCTGGTTATGGATGAAATATGTTATGGATTATGGATGCCATCTTGTCATTTGCTCATTTTAATGTCTGGCTTTTCAGGATAAATGTGCATTGGTATATTTATTTTCTGGTGACCATCTGTAAAAAAAATGAAATTGTCCCTTACTTCACAGAATGTCCATGATTTTTAACTCATGTTTTTAGTCTGTGAAAATAAAATGTATGACTTTCTGCTAAATCATTGAGAATTATAGTGACTAAATAAAGGGGTAGCTGTAGATGAAAAAAAAGCACCCTCTTGGTGTTTGCTCATTTTAAAGTCTGGCTTTTCAGGCCTAATGAGCATTTGTGTAAAGAAAGTTGGAATACTTTATTGTAGACATTTTTATTGTAGTTAGTCATTTAAGATGTACACAGTCAAGTGGCTATAACTGATAGATAGAGGCAATGGTGCAGTATAAAAAGTATTCCAAATGGTCTTAAATCAAGAAGGTGAATCAAAAAGAACATGTAAATGTATACATGGTATAAAAAAAAACAAAAAAACAAACAAAACAAAAAAAAAAAACATGGGAGTGAGAGGGCATAGTTTGAAAACTACCTGGGAACCCAAGGTGCACATAATCTGCCATTATTGTTTACGAACAGAAGCATACACATATCAGCAGGAGAGCACTTGACACCCAGCAGTGACATTGTGCCTATGTCAGCCACCAGTGGCAGGTTTAATGCCAAGTAGAAGTACCCCTATTGGTTGCCTATATGACCACCATGTCATGAACTGCTCTGACTCTAGTGATGGAAAAGAAATATACTGTGGCTGTGGCTTGATGGTCAGCAAGCACAAGGGCCAGAAAAAGGATGAAGAAAATTTAATTTGTAAACCAAAACTTACCATAGAAGGGTCTGACTTATAGTAGTTTTTAGAACTTTTTGTGTAAAGGATATAGGAAAAAAACTTACAATTGAATGGTCTGATAGTCAGCAACTGATCTAATATTCAGCATTAATTAGGCCTGTTACTGAGTACAATGCCCCTTTTGGGACATACCTCACTAGACATATCAAACAAGTAGAAAGGTCATAAAAGTTCTTACCAAGAATATTAAAAGCCAAAAGTCACAGAGAAGCTGGAAGAGCTGTCCTTTCATTCAGTATCTTACAGACTTTTGAGAGGAGACCTATGTCTGGCCTACTATGCCATTGGTAAACTAGCTGACCTCAATCTCCTGCATCTCTGCAATTCTAACACTGACAATAACACTACACACAGGGGCTTAAATCTTCACCAACTGATAAACAAAACTGGTTAAGCACTGCAGTTCCCTAGCATCCTTCACATTGAACTTGGATGGTTTTGGGTCCCCACAAATTTGCATCAGGATTGACTGGCCTCACCCTCTTTGAGAAAGTGGGAAGGACCTGAGGGTGGGTACTAAAAAAGCATCAGTGTCCTAAGACTTAACTGCTTTGAAATATTTATCAATCTGTATAATTGTCTTTAAAGCTTTCCACGTTACTTATTTCTGATACATTCTTCGTGTATAATCCAAGTTATAAGAGGAGTGTGCATGGCCTTCTACATATCACTGTTGTGTGTATACAAAGCTATAGCTCAAAGTAATTATGTGCACTTGCAACAATCTGTTTCTATTCTAAGTAACTTAGTCTTAAGCAAAGTGTGTAACAACATGAGTACTAATGGAACAGTTGAATGTTCAGCTGATTTACACACCTAAGTAGGAACATTTTTATCCCTGGTTTCCATAGTTTTCAAAGTGTATGTTTTATAGTTATTATAGCAAATTGGGGGGGGGGGGGCTTTATCATGAGAGTTTCACTTTTGGACTATCCTTTCCACTTGTCTAACAGACAGTGGATAGTGTGTGGCATAGACATTATATGTCTGAATTCCCACTCAAACAAATCCTTTGAATTCCTGAATGTTGTACTGCGGACCATTATTTGTATATATCAACATCAGGTATACACTGCCTCAAGAATACAGAGTTTAATGTTGTAATCACATTTTCAGTTCTCTGTTGGTTTGATTATTTCAGGATACTTGAAATAATAATCTACACACAAGAGGTACATGTGATCTTTGAACTATAGCAAATATGTGTCTGTTCTGCTTCGTGGCTGTCATATTATTGGATGTACCATCTTTCCCTTGGATTATTATTGTGGAAGAGATTGCACATGGCACAACTCTATAATTTGATTAAATCAACATTCCTGTCCATTACAATGCATCTTTTGCACATTTTTCCATATTACAGTTCATAAATTTGAGTTTAATATCTTTTTGACTGCTTGTATTCACAGCTGATGGAGAATTATTATTTTGTCAGCACTGAACTTTATGCCCTGGACGCAACTTATTTTTTCTTTGAAAGAAAAATAATACTGAACTTTTTCCCTAAAAATGGTCTTTATCAAGGACAGTCTCTCATTGTAACTACTTTCAGTAACTGTATTTCTAAGTAAGTGTCAGTATATTTTAGAAATTATTTTACTGATTCTTCTTCTGTCATGGACAACTGCTGTAGTTTCCAATAAATCCCTAGTACTGCTAACATTTCTTCAGCTTTCAATGGTAAAAATTCTCTGCTCAACATGTATGCTATGAACAGATCACTACCTAGTCAATGCTTCCATTTCAGATTGCATTCAGTCTTATAGAGATTCCCCAAACATAAACTTTCTGGAAATGATTTTTGCAAATTTCTGTGGTCTGCTTCTACCAGAATTTCTTTACCACAATCATATTCAGGTGCTTTCTCACATTGATACAATATTTTTAATACTTCTTTTTTGTTTATCTTTTCTGTATATCTGTAAATGCTATTGGCCCGTAGGCAATTAGTCTACTGAGTTATGGATCGGAGTTGTTGTACCATTCTGACTAGCATTTATTTGCAACACTGGTTTACTCACATCATTATTTTTAAATGTTGGAACATCTGTAACTAGCTGCTTCAGCATTTCAAAACTCTTTTCTTAGTCACATTTCCATTATCAGGCTACATCTTTGTCTAAAAGCTTTCTTGGAGGCATAGTTGTCTCAGAAGGTCAGACATTCACATAAACTTTACAATATATGGTATCATTAAAAAAACGTCTGCAATGCATGCTTATTTGCTAGGCTTAGCATTTTGTACTATTTCTTTGACTTTCCTGTTACAGGCTTCAGTCCCTCTGCCCTTAGAATATTACCCATGTATCTCAGAATCATCATTACTATTTTATATGTTCTCTAATTTAACTTAAAGCTGTATTATCATAACTTAGTCAACAACTGTATAAGTATCTTATGCTCTTTTTTGTATGTAATCCAACACAGTAGCTAATCTATTATATTAGAAGTATAGTTAGGGTGGGTCAAGGGGGCATGATAGGGGCTGAATCGGGGATTTATTACAGTACCAATATGCAGAAATGAGATTAAGGCAGAAGTGCTGAGGCTCTTAATGGGTGGTATTGTAAGAGTAGCAAAATACTTGCTACAATGTACATTTGTATCACAGTAGTTTGTTACAGTATAAAGCAAATAATGTATTTGCTCTTCAGCTAGGAGTTAAGGAACACCAGTTTAAGGGACTTGATGTTAAATAGGCAAGCTATGTGTCTGTATTTTGTCTACATCACCTTTGAAGCCTTTAATTACATGTGCAGCAGCTCTTTGGAATACCTCTAATGCTAATGAAGTGCTAAATTAAAGTCTAAGCAATCAGTACCTTCCCAAAAGTTTATTAAATGTACACAATGTGGACCCTTTATCATCTAGCTTTATCTGCATCACTGTTTCCTTCTAGTATTGGAAAGAACATAGCCTTTGACGCTTCAGAGACTACTTCTTGAAATCTTAGCAATGGGTACTGCTGTCCTTTAAATGCTTTACTCAGATCCTGTGGATTAATACAAACATGAATCTTGTCTTAGTTCATAACAGTAGGTATACTATTCACCAGTTCTGTTATGATTGTCCTTATTAATACCTAAACTTTCCATTAACTTCACTTTCTTCTCATTTCTACTGCTGAGAATCACTGGTACTTTTCT
Organism: Protopterus annectens; assembly: GCF_019279795.1. Taxonomy (NCBI): domain Eukaryota; kingdom Metazoa; phylum Chordata; order Ceratodontiformes; family Protopteridae; genus Protopterus; species Protopterus annectens. Next base: position 625,103,991 of record NC_056743.1, on the reverse strand, counting down.
TGCAACATGTAATACTAACAAAGAATGAAGCTTTATTCTATCTGATGTTCCTGTATGCAAATAAATCAGTATAGTAATGAAAGACATTAATGCTGTGGCTCATCACTTTTTAATTTCTCCAAATCTTTTGGATTTCTAATACCATGATGGGAATGGACCCCATTCCTAAGTCAAAGTACAATTAAAGTCCATGAAATTAATATTGTTTCAGTCTTTGATGTCAGCGAAAAGTAGTCTTTGCAGCACCCACAATGTGCCCAATAATGACTCCTTCTACAATTCGTACAGGGTTACATATACTGGTAACATATCTAAATACGATTGTAGATTCTTTTTTATAAGACCTGTTGCTCCTACTACTATTGGAACTGTCTGGGTATCTTTCTTCCACATTGCTCTCATTTCTGCCTGCAGATCCTGATATTTTATGACTTTGTGTCTCTCTGTACACAAGACACTGTACTCACTGAGTGTGGCAATTTCAATGGTCAATGCTACTTTTGTCTTTTTTCACGGACCACTATATCTGGTTTTCTAGAATCTATCTTTTGAACCTATGGTAATGGGTGATCCCGTGTGATGTAGACTTTATCATTTTCTATGATGCTTTGTGGCTCATGTTTACAGTATTTCTCAGCCACTTCAGTACCATAATGTTTGCACAATCCCCAGTGCAACAGTCTTTCCACATTATTATGCCTTTCAGTATATAGTCCTTCTGCCATCAGCATGTCACACCCAGCAACGAGGTGTGCGACTATTTCCAATTCAGTTTTACAAAACCTGCCTTAGTCTTTTTATTTCACATATTCAATAGACTTTGTAAACCAGCATGTATGTAGCCCAGTATCTTGGGCCACAAATATTAACCTTTCATCTGTGGCTCTATGCAGTATTCAAGATGTCTCTATAAATGTGTGGCTGTAACAGAATTTATGCACTCTTTTCTTTCACATTATGAATGAGTTTTACCACATTTGGCTTTTCTTTAGCCAAATGTTACAGAATATTATGAAAATGCATTTAATTGGCATGATTTGAACAGGATCTTGCACTTCTTATTTTAATAATCACGTCAATATTTTTACTCTGGTGGCTTCACCTGATACCCTGAATATGTTATTGCTCTTTTTATGTCTTTTAATCTAAAACTTCAAACACTTTTTCGGTTAAAATATTATACTCTGCACATATATATACCTTCTTAATTCTCAGAATTTCTTGCAACAGTCTTACACTCTTGTTTACATGCTTTTGATGTAGTTTCAGCCTTTACTATATCAGTTATTTAGACTCCAATACCACAAATAAATAGCTGTTTTTTATGTTTTTTGTTCAAAATGCATTTTGAATACATTTGTCTTTCTTTTTACATATACTGGCAAAAGTGTCCTTTCTACCACAAATTCTACAACAGTGATTAAAAGCAGGACAGTACCATACCTAGTACAATTTCTGCAGACCTTGTCCCCTCTCTTTTTTGTCTCAGTTACTGTTCTAACGCTTTCTGTCATTATTTTCTAAGTTTTTCCATTTTACTTGACTCTCATTTTATGTGATAGACCTTCATATCCTCATTTAATTTCCTACATACTTGTAATTTTACTTGTTATGCATGCAACCACAGGCTTTGATATGATACTACAACTCTGTTTTGATCTGATTTGGTATGATGCTATAAGTCTGTTTCTCTCAATACCCTGTCCCTTGTTTGATAATTTCTTATATATTATATACTATATGCTGTCATATTAATTAGTCATGCAATTTATCAAATTCATAGCCTTTTGCTCAAATGTTCAGCTCAGTAACCTAAGCATCCATAGCATCTGTAGGACCTTGTACCTTTGAAAAAGAACAAATTGTAAATAAATAGCAAGTTCTTTCTAAACTCATAACAATTCTTGGTATTTCTGATCCCCGGTATTTTTGTTTTTCTTCTTCTGAAGTAAAGAAAAAGTCTTAAATACTCTGACGACTTCATCCTCAGCAACATGGAGAATGTGACACACTGTATCTTTACTAGCTTTGCAACCATTCCACTTCCACTGAGATACATACTGATTTTTCTGCTAAGTTGAACTACAGTGAGAAAATTCCTGGTAGTTGTACTTGGTGCAACTTTTTACTCCAGATTAAGATTGTGTACTTCTTTTTTTTCACTTTTATAGCAAATGTGTTACTTTTACTAGTTATTTTTTAAACATTGTTTTGGCTGGCATGCACACCTGCAAGGACTCCCCCACCCCCACCCCAGACAACTATAGCTTCATCTCTCACCACTAGGTAGCACAACTAACAATATACTTGCTGTTTCTTGTCCCAAATAAATCTGCCTTCCACCCTTTCCTCACATTAAAACTACAGACCTTCTCATTCTTAACATGAACCTTCGAAGCCTATTTAACAAAATCACAGACTTTCATACAGCCATTGCACAATACTCACCAGACATTCTTATAGCAACAGAAACTTGGCTAAAACCCCATATAAGAGACCCAGACATATTACCACAAGGTTATAGTGTACACAGGTTAGATAGGATCAGGAAGAAGGGTGGTGGGGTTGCAATCTTCTAGAATGATAACCTATGTATAGACTACCTACCCATCAAATACACTTATGATAACAACTTTGAAGTCCTAGTAACATACCTCAGAATCAACCCAAAGAAAAATATTACCATAACAGCCACTTACATATCTCCCAACAATACTCCCACTGCCACTGAGGAACTCATAGCCTGGACAGCCTCAACCTACACCCATGAAACCATTATCACAGGTGATTTCAACTGAGACTGGAACACTTGCACTGATGATAACCCCACCACCTTCATAAATTTACATGGTTTCTCCGAAACAATCCAGTTTCCCACTCAAATAGATAAAAATAGCAAAAGGGAATCTGTCTTAGACTGGTCACTTATTAACAATACCACCCACAACTATCTCTCCAGATGCCTTCCAAATAATTTATGTGACCATAGACCTACCTACTTAATCCATCATCAGCTCAACCCACCGAGAACCATAGTTTACAAAGTCGTACAAAATACCAAAAACTTCTCCAATGTAGCATTCTTAGACATGCTCAGTAAATGCAATTGGACATCACTCCATCATCTCCAACTTGAACAGGCCGTAACATATTTCAATAACACATTTCTAGCTGTTCTAAATAGCTTAGCACCAACTTGTACATGTCGTGTTAAAAATAAGAGATTGTCCTGCATATCAAAAGAAACCATTAGACTTCAAAAACTAAGGGACAAAACCGGGTTTCAATACCAGAAAACAAAACACAATAAAACTCTGCTTGCATACCAGCAGCTCCACAATCAAGCAAAAAAACAACTCAAACTAGACAAAAAAAAAAAGCATATTATACATCTATGTAAAACGAATATGAAAACAATCCCAAAAAGTTCTGGCAAGCAATTAACTCAGTCCTCCACCAGGTAAAGCTACAACCCCAGAACCAACAACCAATAACCAAAGTGTGAGTATTGCCTCACAAATCAACATCCACTTTATAAACACCATCCTCTCCTTAGTTACAGGGAACAATTCCACACCACCATCTCTTTTGCCTAATGTGGAGACTAACAACAACTCTTTTGACCTCAAATCTGTCCCAACTAACACCATAAGAACAATGCTGAAAAAACTGAAACCTTCTTAGCAGTCGACCAGCTACCCAATGAGTACCTCAAATTTTCAGCCGATGCCATAGCTCTGCCTATCTCCATTCTGGTAAATAGGTCTATAGCAGAACAATATGTCCCAAAATTATGGAAAATTTCCTGTATCATCCCTCTACATAAAGGAGGAACATCAACAGAATTAAACAATTACAGACCCATAGCCATCCATTCCCCCTGTGTCAAAATTCTGGAAAAATGTATCCACACTCAATTACTACAATACCTGTTATCTCACAGCCTTATCTCTTCCTCCCAACACAGTTTCAGACCGAAACACAGCACCACCACAGCCCTAATTAATTTCTCTAACACCATCAACCAACTGAGAAAGTCAAACCAGCAAGTAGCATCAATCTTCCTAGACATGTCAAAAGCATTCAACACTGTCTCCCATCAGAAACATCTTAATACTCTTGCCTCATTAAACCTATCAAAGATTTCCCTCTCCTGGTTCCTAAGCTATCTTTCTGACAGACAACAAGCAGTACAATGGAAATCCGAACTCTCACCACTTCTGCCTGTCTCGGTCGGAGTCCCCCAAGGGTCCATGCTAGGACCCCTTCTTTTCACCATCTTCTCTAATGATCTAGCCTCATCCAATACACATGCTAAAGTAGTTCAGTATGTGGAAGATTCAACTTTAATCTGCTCAGCAGACACCTTACCAGACCTCCAAATAGTAGCCCAACAAGCTTTTAATGCTATAGAAACATATCTAAGTAAATCACAACTAATCCTCAACCCCAAAAAGACACAGTTAATGCTATTTAACAGTAGCAAACAATCACTGACCGCACCTCCTTTCACAATTCTCTCAGCAAACAACACATCCATCTAACCAGTTATGCATATAAAACTCCTTGGCGTGACAATCGACAACAAACTCAGATTTGACCAACACACATCCATCACAATTAAGAAAGTTCACATCAAACTTGGTTCACTGTACAGAAGCAAGCCATTCCTCACTAACAATACCAGACTAGCCATATTCAGAACCTTCCTCCTTGCTATGCTCCTATATGCTTTCCCCCCTTTACCAACTTAAAAAAATCAGACTTTTATAAATTGGAAACTTGCTACAACAAAATAGCCCATTTCGCAGCCAACCTTCCCCACCAAACCCACCACTGCATTGCTCTACATAAATGAAATTGGCTCGAGCTACCTAACCTCCTCCGTCTCCTCCATCTCTACCAACTTAAATTCACACACAATATCATCTGGGTCCACTTTAAGCTCTTGAAAGCAGAAAACCCGAATCCGAATTGCATGACACGGTAAGAGCAAACTGTGAATACGTTGAATGAATGAAACTGTGAAAGGGGAAATATCGAAATCGCATAGTTGGCCTGTCTGCGGTAAGGCAAGTGTGCGATAGTTACGGACCTTAGGGTTAGGGAGGGGTTAAGGTAAGTGCATAGGTAGGTAGTGTATGTAAGGTTTTGTGTTGGTAATGCATGTAAGGTTTAGTGTAGGGTTTTGTTAAGTGTATGTGTGTGGAATATTTAGTTTGTTTGGGTATAGCTCTGTAGGGGAAGTGTGCGGTAGTTATGGACCTTAGGTTTAGTGCATAGACAGTTGTGTATGTGGGGTTAGTATAGGGTTAGCAGTAGGATTTTGGTGCTTTAATTTAGGGCTAGAAGTAGGGATTTGGTTAGTGTAAGTATGTGTTTTTTTTATTGTGTTTGGGTAGGTAGTGTGTTACGGGTGGTGGGTTGGCCGACTATGACGGTTCGAGGGTTACATTTTCACGCTTTAGTACATTTGACATATCCACGGTTCGCTCTTTATGTGTCGCGCGATTTGGATTCGGGTTTTGCATGTTTTGGGGGTATAAAGTAGACCCATATCATCTTCCATCCTGACAGTTGCCCATCCCTCAAGGAACTTATTGTTGCCTACTCATGCCTACGAAGTCTAAAATCTGCAGACAGAAACTTTCTCACAGTAAACAAAGCTAACAACACTCACGGTGAAGCCCTATTCTCAAATCAAACAGCCAAATTATGGAACTCTCTCCCTCACACCCACCAAAACACATATGAATCTACCAGTTTCAAACAACTATTGTTTGAACATCTATTCAAGAACTGGCATTGCTCCTGTGCCAAACCTGACTGACAAGATATCTAGAACTCTCTCTGTAACTCTCTCAACACACTGTCCACTCCTTACCTCATATTCTCCCTCTCATCCGTATATATTATTACTCAGAAATATATATAAAGGAAATCTCATTTGTTCATAACTATTATTTAATATGTACACAGTACTAACTTTATTTTTCTCATACTTGTGTGTTTTTCTTTTGAACTTGTATCTACTAGAAAACTGTATTGAATACTACTTTGTATAGATTAACTAGATGATGGGTATTCTGCATCTTACTGTATGTATACTATTGTACTATCTAATTTTAGTATTTTGCTAATATTTCTGTGGAGATTTTCTCTCCGGGCCTCCACTGAAAATGGGCTTCTGGTCCAGTTGGACTTTACCTATAACCAAATGTAAATAAATAAATAAATTCTTATATATACTGCTTCATTTTGACACATTGTAAAATCTGGATGTTTTGTTAGGATGCTTGGTATAGAGGTAGAGAAACTATGGATGTGTTCCAGCCTCCATGAGGTGTTCATTCAGACTGCCTTCTGAAAGAATGTGTATCACATGACATTTAGAGCCCTATAGCTATTTATTACAAAATGTATTTACTGAATTTTTAACTGGGGTAGAGCACTGATCCAAATGGACCTATTTCAGTCTTAGTCCAGATAAATATAAATGACAGCAGACAAGCAAGTTAACAAGAAGTATTATGAATACAAACAAAATGTTGAGTGTGGATAGAAATGAATCAATAACGCCAACAATAATAACAGAGTACACAGGACAGAGAACAATAGGAAGGGATGGTTTAAATAAGGAGGAAAGAAGAAGAAGAAGGAGACATTTAAATAGTGAAGGGATAGAGCACAAAATGTAAAAGAAATTAACTATATGCAATATATACAATATATACAATGAGGAAGAGATGTCACATATTCATGTAGGAAAATAATTTGAGAAAGACAAAAGTACCTGACAGGTGAAGGAGAGAGTAAGGAATAAGGTGATTTGTGCAGAGAGAAAGCATTTGCAAACTGACTCAGAACTGAGATGATCTTTAAGATGAGCATGAAATGATGGGTATGACATTAGGCCTTTATAGGTTCATAAATTAGTACTAAGTTAACTGCCCTTGTGAGCCATTTTAAGCCTAGCTAATTATCCCTTGTGAGACTCAAACCCTGCACCTTGTGTTTGCAAGGCAAACACCTTAACCATTAGGCCACCCTCCCAACCCCTTAAGATTAGTAGGGAGAGATCCCCAGAGCTTGGGGCCTGAGATGGAAAAGGCATAATTAGTACAATGAAGTCTGGTTTTGAGACATGGAAAAAAGTGGACCAAAGTGGTTAAGACTTTTTAGATTGTAAATGGGGGGTTCATCTGAAGAGGTTGTAGGCAAGGGAAGGATAGGAATGTTCTTTGAGGAGCATGTAGTGTTGGGATGCAAGAAGCAGGTTGGCATGCTGTTGGAAAGGTAACCACCTGGATTTATTAAGCATGATACAGTGATGCTCATTTCTTGGGGAAAGAGTAATGTAATGAAACAGCAGGTAGAGTTGATTATAGTTTGGATGACTGAGGGGTATTATTCTTGTATAGTGCTGGAACCAGTGGAATTTCGTATTCAAGCTGGGCTAGTAGAATGCCTTTGCCTATTGCATTCTTGGTTGGTCTGGAGAGAAGGGGAATATTTTATAGGACCAAAATAGGAGGGAATTAATTTTCTTCTGTATTTGTCCTATGTGAAGGTAAAAGTTCAGTGCAGGATCAAGCCACATACCAAGGTATTTGAAGGAGAAGACTTGAACAATGGTGTTGTCAAAACCATCACAAACAATACCAAAGAACCAAACAACCTTACTTTGTTTTGGAAGTCTTCAGCAATAGTTTTTGTTATTAAGCCATTTAATAAGAGAAACAAAGTCTCTTATAGTTGTTGTATCACTGAGAAGGGCAGGTTTGAGTGAAATAAGAATGTATCTTTAGCATAAAGTAACAGAGAGAGAGACAGGTGGAGAAGGTCAAGTGGTAGTTTATTAATGAAAATGGAAAAAAGAAGGGGAGCCAGACTGGAGCCCTGAGGGACTCCTTTTAGGAGAGCAGTAGAAGCAGAGAGGGTGTTCTGAAATTGAACAAAGAAGTACTGATTGGAAATATAATTTTTAAACCAGGGTCTAATTCCAGTTTCAGTTAAGTGATCTAACAGAATGTTATGGTAAGCCAGATAAAAAGCTCTGGTGAGGTCAATAAAGATGGCTTCAATGAGGAGGCCTTTGAACAAAGTCAAAAGGATGTTATCAGCAATTGCCCAGAGTGCTGTAAAGGTGTTCCTACCAGCCCAAAAGCCATGTTGTTTTGAGGATTGTAGGATAGTAGATTATATTGGGAGTTGGAATGGGCGAGCTGACTGGAAAATAATTTTTCAAGGATTTTACCAAGTATAGGAAGAATGAGGATGGGACAGTAGTCAGTAGTGTGGATGGGTTAGTGTTTTTTTTTGGGGGGGGGGCAGTTAAAAATGGCTGTATTCCAGGTATCAGGTATGATGCTTTGAGTTAAGCAGAGAGTATAAATGTGAAGAAGGGGTGGGACTATGAAATCCTTGCATAGGAATAAGAACATTGGGAGAAAATTGTCAGGAACAGCAGGTGAGTCAGTTTTTAGTTCTTCAGGTAGTGCTACCACATGTTTAGCTTTGATTGCTTTGAAAAGGAAAGTAGGAATATGGTAGGGGAAGGTTAAAGGGAGAGTAGGGGTTATTAATAGAATCAGGAAAGGGAAGTGTAATGAAGTGGAGGCTAAAATCAGCTGTGAGATAAGATGAGGAGGAGTGGGTGTTAGTTGGATTGGTAAGGCCTGTCAGGTGATTGACTTCTGTCTAGAAGTTGAAGTGAGTTGAGAAGAAATGACTGATGCATTTTCATAATGTGACTTTTATGTCACTTGATTGCCTGTCTAGCTGGATTTTGTAGCTTAGTAAAGTGTTGCCTGGAGGCTGAGGATGGGTTCATATTCCACGTATGCCAGACATTGTCACCGAGACTAAGAAAGCATTTGAGATGTACATGAGCCAGTTGTTTTTTGGGGATTTATAGAGCTGTGTCTGCAGCAGGGGTAGTCCTTTACTCTAGATGATTGTCAATGTTGAAGTGACACCTCAACCTCATGTGCAAAAATGGGAAAAAGTGGTTGTGGATGGGTGAATGGACAGCTGTGTGATTTTAGGAAAGAGTGCTGTTAGTGAAGAAAATGCTGCAGTGATTAGGGTTAGTAAGACAGAATAGGAGACTAGTCGAATTAGGCTAAAATTGTCTTGAGTTTGAGAATGTTGGATTGGGATTTGTTCAGCAATGATTGAGGGAGTGATTTTGTTTATGTGGTGAGAGATATTGAAACTGATTAGACAATGATCACTGAAGAAGGGGGGATGAATGAAAATTTGGGAAATAATGTTAGGATTATTACCAATAACAAGATCAATAAATAAGTGACAAGAAGAATTAGGGTTTGGTCTGATGGGTTAAGTGGCCAATTGAATAAGTTTGAAGCCATTATGATTTCCAAGACATTGTTCTGATTAGGGCCAAGAAGGCTGAGAGTGAAGTACTCTAGTGGGATGAGGTTTTTGAGATTTTTTTTTTTTTATTGAGGAGGTAATTTCAAGCAGAAGATTTTTAAATTTGGCTAATGAGGCTGGAGGCAGGAGGAGAGTGAGAGCAAGTTGAAGAGGAAAGTTGTTAGGGGAGGGCACACAGAGGAGTAACCAGGTAGGAAGAGAGTCTGAGGTAGTGTTGCTTTGAGCTAAGAGCTGAACATTTAAATCAGATTTAAAAAGCTGTAGTGTTCCACCTTCAGGACTCGAACCAGGTCTCCCATCAAGATAATAGGTGTACTCAAGGAAGAAGTGGTGGATAGAAGGATCAGTGGGTTTTGCCAATATTCTATTACAGCTATGAGACCAGGGTGGTGGAGGGTGAAAATGCTGTTTAGCTGGTCTGTTTTGTTCTTGATACTAAGGGTGTTAACTGAGGCACAAGATGAAAGTGATGGGGTAGAGTTAGGTTCAATGTTGCCACAAAGGATCAGGAGGAGTACTATAGGGGTGAACCTATAGAGGAATCTGGGTAGTTTAAGGGAGTGTCTTGTAAGGGATGGGTTAATAGTATAAGCAAGTAAGAGTTGGTGTGACATATGAAAATTATATAAGGGAAGGGATAAAGATGTGGGGGCATGCTTGAGTATAAGAACGGGGGAATTGAATGGAAATTACTGAGATAAGAGAAATAAGGATATTTAAGAGATTTATGAGAGGTGTGTTTCCATTCAGTAGGACAGGAAAACATACTGCTGTGGGTGGAAGAGTAAAACAAGAGCAGCAGAAGATTGTAAGTTAAGATGAGATGAAAAGAGGGGAGGACATTCCAAAAGAGATGACATTTCACTGAGCGTATATTTTGGGGGGATACTTAGAAGAGTCTGCAATGGTTAAGAGGAGTAGGGAGGGTTGTTCATATGCTTATCAGACAGTGATTATGAATGAAAGAAGGGTGATGGCAGGGGATATGTATGCTTGCTAGTGTAGCTACATGCTGTGCTCCTTTAATCCGCAATTATGATGTAAGCAAAAATCAGAGGGGATTGAATGGAATAAAGGTGTGGATTCTGGGGGTGTCTGGGGAATTGGGGGTATGAAGGGAGAGAAGCGGATTAGAAAACACACCAGTGTGTACATCATTCAGTCTGCAAATGTGCAGAAGACTTAGCTCTAACAGGAGAGAAGGACACCATCCAAATCAGGAAAACAAATCTTATTTGAGATTGCTGTGCAACGGATGTAACTACCACAGTAGAGGGAATACTTTATAAAGCATAAGCCTGAGAGATTGCAGAGAACCAAGTGAAAAGGTTAGCGAAAACAAAAAAAAGGGGAGGGGGGTTAGGCAGCCACCTACAGACTCCACCCATCTTACAAACAGTGTGTGATCTGTTTTTCTGTATGACCAATCATTTAATAAGACTTAGACAAGTAGTCGAAGTAAGTGGACAATATCATGCAGAATTAAGATGAAACCTGTGCAGAGAAAGATGAAGGCATAAGCAGAGAATTAGAATAAAGCCCAAAGGAGAAAGGAAAAAAAATAAATAGTAACAAAGCAGAAAGGCATTATGATCTGTATCTTCAGCTTCATGCTATGGATAACAACAATGGTGTGTATAGTCTTCTAACCAAACTTTATGTAAATTAAAAATGTTTTGGTTAGGCTTTTTAAAATGCAGTGTCCAGAAACATGGAGATAAATAGAGAGAAAGAAGAGCTATTCAATCACCACCTTTCTGTGAGTGGTAACATTTCTTAAACTCTGCAGTCACATGTCAGTATGTTTCATTAGCTTATGTACTATAGTTATCTGTCAATTTACCACCTTTGTATGATTGTCTATGTTTACCCAAGCATAACAACCTGTGTGTACTTGTATGACGAACCATTTCTTTCTGTCTGATTGTTTACTTCTAGTTTCCCATGACCGCTGGATTAGATGATGCCAAGAATAAGGAACTGTCAGTCCTCAACAAGTCCAGGATAGGCAACGTTATAAAAGAGTAGCATTCTGTAACACCTGCCTGTCCTACTATTACTACTTGGCCTGCCTTTTTGGTTGTTTTCATGCATACTCCCTTTACATTACACTGTATAAAATACTGAATAAAGCCCTAGTGACGAAATTAATTTCAAGGCAGGTTGCAAACCTTTATTGCATGACAACTACAACTGATCTATAAGCAACAGCTGGGGTCTCCTAAGTCACTGTTGCTCGCTTTGTAACAAATTTAAAACTGAAGTTGGTAAGAATCATTTGAAGAAATCTTTATGTGTTTCAATTATCTTTCCCAGTACAAGAAATAAATTAATACAATAAAGGTTTATAGGTAGTTACTAGGCTTGTGGTTCAAGGGACCATTGATCACCCTTATTCAAATTCCCTGTTGTCCACAAGCACTGTCTGGTTTTGTGACTTACTCAAGGTCACACAGTGGGGGATAGGGATATGATAGCTTAGGAAATCAAACTCTGTACTACAGGAACTACAGCTCACAGCCTTAACCCTCGCTCTTTCTTTCTGTTGCAGGACATATGACGATTTATAGCCATATTCCCTCTTTTCAAAGTATGCTTAAAGACATCACAGTGGTGTTTTTACTGCAGCTGGAGTCAGTGAATGATGCTGCTTCATATGTCGAACAAACTGCATGATTTTTTTGTGTTGTACTATATAAGGGGAGTTGCCTGTTAAGCCCAGTTCATACCATTAAACATAAATGGAATTAGGGGGTAAGAGAAACCCAAGCACCTTCTTCCAAAATATAATACAAAACTTAGTTAAAACTTAATTTGCAAATGTAGCAATAGCAGAATGCTTAAGACATATTGTGTACGAAAAACATTAGATCTGTTTTATTGTATTACTGTCATAAAATATTTACAACTGTTAAAAAAACAAAGCATCGTGAAGTTACATTTCCTAAACTGTTAGTTTACTATGAAAACAAATGAAACTGATATAACTAATCACCCAGGAATATATGGGGTGGCCACATTTCTTACTTCTCATTCATCCAGCTCATTTAAGTAGTGGTGCTTCAAAAAACTGGAGTTAAGGTCTGCTGGTTGCCAAATTCTAAATACAAACCAAATGTCAGTAAGAGAACGCATTCATGAAGTCATAATTTTGCAAATGTCTTTGCATGGTGAATATGACTGGCTGTCATCTTTGCCTTCGGCTTTTGATTTTTTTATAAATAGAACATTAGCAGCTTTGCATTATTGTCCATTGTATAGTTCTGTCTGAACTAACTGATATTAAAATCCCCAACTCTTCCAAGATAAGGAAAATATAAATAATGAATATGCAGGCTATGAACACAGAAACACAATACCTATCAAATTCCAATTTAAATAGCACTGGCCTGTGGTGCATGTACTTCTTGTTGTGGATAACATGATTCCTGTGTTCCAGAAACATGCTTACCACACTGTCCGAAAGCAAGCATATTGTATTACAGTTGTCCTGCATAACAACATCCTGCTATTATCTCCCAACAGTACAGATTCCAAGCAGATGGGAAAAAGTAATAATATTACATCAGTGGCTTGCAGTGCTTTCTTCTCACTTTTATAGCCAGGTGTTAACAACAATAAATAAATAAGCAAACAAATAAATAAATAAATAAATGCAGGTACAGTGTCTGGCAGGCAGACAGATTTCACTTCTATCTGTAGATGGTGTTGCAGGTGAACAGTTTAATAGTCACTTCTTCAATATTACTACTTTGATTGGGGGTCTTCTGCACGTTTGCAGACTGAATGATGTACACACTGGTGTGTTTTCTAATCCGCTTCTCTCCCTTCATACCCCCAATTCCCCTGACACCCCCAGAACCCACACCTTTATTCCATTCAATCCCCTCTGATTTTTGCTTACATCATAATTGCGGATTAAAGGAGCACAGCATGTAGCTACACTAGCAAGTATACATACCCCCTGCCATCACCCTTCTTTCATTCATAATCACTGTCTGCTAAGCATATTAACAACCCTCCCTACTCCTCTTAACCATTGCAGACTCTTCTAAGTATCCCCCCAAAATATACCCTCAGTGAAATGCCATCTCTTTTGGAATGTCCTCCCCTCTTTTCTATTTTACAAATACAGTTGAATAAATCCCATAGTATTTGTATATAACATCTTAAATAACTATGTACACTATTTACATCAGCCTGGCACTATAACAGAGCTCAATATATACAATTACTTTATAGGTATAACAATCCAGTTATCAAGAGTATATCTGTTCAGTTATTGTAAAGTGTCAATCAATGATAAGGCTTTTTTTCCATGGATTGTTAATAAATGGCTTAGGATGAATCCTTAATTCTTTCATTTTAATTTCCAACAATGCTGTGGTCTTCAGTAGACTGTAGAAGTCTTCCAAAGTTAGTAATGTGTTTGTATTCCATCTTCTTGTTATACACTTCCTTGAGATTGCAAGTATTGTCCATACTAGATACATGTTTGACTCATTCAAATGAGGACCTTCATACACATTTAATAATACTAGAGCTTTAGATAAATTAAATGGTTCATTAAAGCTTGTAAAAAGTTTTTAATACCATTCCAAAATGGCTTAATTTTAACACAGTCGAAAAAAATGTGATTCCAATCTGTATTGTGTATTTGCTCACACCTCCAACATATCCCCTTTGTGGAATAATTAATTTTAGTAATTCTATCTGGAGTTAAGAATGCTCTGTGCAAGCATTTCCAATTAAAAACTTTCCAGTATTGTGTAAAGGATGTATGTTTTATTGATAATAAAATATTTGATTTAATTTCTTCAGTTAGCTCTAATGAGTGCCTTTTGTTATATAATTCCAATATGAGGATTTTGGTGTTGTTTTATAATTTATCAATATCTTGTAAAATTTTGAAATACTATTTCTCATGTCATAATCATTATATATGATTTCATATAGGTATTTCGTAAGTTTAGGTATTTCTTTAAATGAAGAATTACTCATTATTCTGCATAAATCTTGCAAATATGTCAGAATGCTTTGCATAGTTAGCCAATCTTGTTGTGGAATTTTGTATGCTGTTTCTATTGTTTGCATATCCAGAACTTTTAGTTCTTTGATACAGTGAAATCAACAAACAAATCCTTTATGTTCCCAGGAATTAATTATTTCTCTGTATATTTTATGTGGATAGCTCTTTGTAACTATGAATGGTGTTAAAAGATCAAACCAGATTTTTAAATCTATATTTGCATTAATCATTTTCCTAAATGAGTCAATGTAATAATTAATCATACGAGTTATAGTGGGCTTAGTTATGTCATATTGCATACTAATACATAATATGTGCCATGGCAAATTGTTTTTATCTGTTATTTGACTTTTTTTGTAAATCAAATTCATTTATTGATATTACAGTTAGTAATTCTTTCCAATTTGCAGAATAATCTGGAATATCCAATCTGAGATTGTTTTAGATACTGATGCTTTTATATATGTTTCTATATCAGGAATATTTAATCCTCCCTGTTTCCATGGTCTGATATGATGTATTAAAGCTATTCTGTATCTTTTGGGAAACCATAAAAATATTATTAAGCATGAGTTTATTTCTTTGAGTATATTCCTTTCTGGTAACAGTTGTATTCCCAAAGCTATATATAGAATCTTGGGTAGTAAAACCATTTTTATTAACTGTAGTCTATCTTCAAATGTTAATATTATTTTGTTCCACTTTTCCACAGAGATTTTAATTGTATTGATGATATTATTGTAGTTTTTTGAGACTAATTCATTATTATCCTTGCATAACTCAATTCCTAGATATTTAAGGTAGTTTCTTGTTTCCGTATAATGTGATTCCTCTTCATCTGCAGTTTTTTTTTATTTAAGAATAAAAATTTTGATTTTGATTTATTGAAATGGAGTCCTGAAGTCCTGTAAAATGTGTCAATTAAAATATCTAATTATTCTAAAGTCTCTTTTGTACTGGTTAATGTTAATGATATGTCATCAGCAAAGAGCATTACTTTAGAATTGTATTGTTCATAAACATCAACTACTTTGATTTTTGTATTCTTACGTATTGAATCTGCCAATATTTCAATAGCCAAAGCAAATAGAATCGGTGACATGGGACATCCTTGTTTAGTACCCTTTGTTATATGTATAGATTCAGAGGTGAAATGACCTAGCTTAACATACGCTAAATTATTTGTATATGTATTCTTTAGTAGATGAACAAAGGATGCAGGAAATTCAAATAGTATTAGGATTTTGAATAAGTAGTCCCAATTTAGGGAATCAAAGGCTTTCTCTATATCTAAGCCAATTATGAGTGTTTCTTTATTTTCTTTATTAACATAATCTATAAGAAAAATTATCCTTTTAATATTGTCATGTGTGTGTCTATGATATATAAATCCAGTTTCATCATTATTTATTGTTTTGGATAGTGGTATTTTCATTCTGTTTGTTAATATTGTCATAAATATCTTATAGTCATTATTTAATAATGATATAGGTCTATATGAGGTACAGAGATAGCAAAAATCTGGATGGTGTGACACTAATGACAACACAATTACCTGACTAAACAGGCAGCATTCCCAGTCACAAAGCTATTCTCAGCTGCACATTCAAACACGAGGAGCTTAACACACACACCCATAATCAGAGTAATAATATTCCCATGATATTTACCTTGTATTGAGTAACTAAAATTGAATAGGATCAGCAAATATGCCTCTGCTGTAGTGTCTTTAACTGAAGACTGCCAAAGTATTGAACTATGCATGATATGTCATGGCTGCAAATAGTCCATCTTACCAAAGCAACTTCTTGGAACGACTTCCAGCTAAACAGATATGGCTGAAATTAATTAGACTACAAATAGGTCCTCTACTTGCATGTTAAGATCTCATAGTAAGTGCTTACATTTCAGCCATACCAACTTACAGTGAAGGAGCAAAACAATACAGCAGGTTATTTGCCTAGGCATATACACCACGAATTCACAAAAGGTAAACCAAAACCAATAAATCCTCAAAATGGAGAAAAACAGGACAAAAGTTGAAATGTCCAAGGATTTTAATGACTCCACACGCTAAAACCACCACAATAGATAAGCACAAATCCAAAACTGCATTAACGCTATTCCAGGTACTGCGTTTTTGTATTCCACACCGCACTTCATCAGATGATGATCACTGATGAAGTGCAGTGTGGAATACGAAAACGCAGTACCTGGAATAGCGTTAATGCAGTTTTGGATTTGTGCTTATCTATTGTGGTGGTTTTAGCGTGTGGAGTCATTAAAATCCTTGGACATTTCAACTTTTGTCCTGTTTTTCTCCATTTTGAGGATTTATTGCCTAGGCATATCTTACCAGGTACAGAAAAAGCTGTGAGCCTTACTAAAGTGATTAATGATAATGAAATGTCAGTATTCTTGCAGGATATGCTGTTCTTATAATGCATGTATGTTATATGGCAGTGAATCTAACAACATTAGTGAAATTCTGGAATAGAAATTTGCACAGTTTTTCAAAAAAATGAAGGAAATTGCAGTGGTGCCAGAGATTACCTGCAACATCAAGTGCTGCTTTGTGATTTACTGTGTAACTGCTTGGAAAAAGAATATTTATTCTGATACACGCACACACACACACACACACACACACACACACACACACACACACATATATATATATATATATATATATATATATATATATATAGACAGATAGATATCGATTTATGATTAATGTCTATAATGCAAAGAGAAAAGCAAACTCTAATCATCCCAAGTGGCCTAGTTAACTATAAAGTTATACAGACTGTAGACAGGACACTCCAGATCTTTTCTGCAATTATCCAGTGTTGGTTTGTGATTTACTGTGTGACTGCTTGTTGAGAGAAGATTTATTTTGATTTATATTTTATTTTTTACCTCTGACTTTCATTGTTTGTTGGAAGAAAGGAATATCTGAAGAGTAGCAAACTCTTGTTTTTCTTTTCTTTTTTTAGGACAATGAACTTGGACATATTGGTAAAGTGTTACATCTCAAAGATATTTCTATGGAGGATGCTGGTGTGTACACGTGCACAGCAACCGATGAAGATTTCAACTCTCATTCTGATAACATCACTATCAAGGTGTTTAGTAAGTGTAATTTATGTTTCTAACCTTGTTATTGTTTTTTGCCAGCTTGTAAAGAAATGGTATAAGTTTTACACACACGCTCTTCCACTAGATAGTCACCTTGGATTATAACCACTCCCATAACTCCTTTACCAGCTCTGTTTCCACCACAGGATTTTCTCACTCATTACGAGTGTCACGAGATTTGAAGACTGTGGTACAGGAGTTGCTGGTAGCAGTGAGGGGAGCTAACACTGGGGGACTAGGTCACATAAATGAATGTGTGGTTTATCCTACACCATCTGTCTGCCTTACATGGGATCTGCTGAATCTTATATACTGACAAAGTATACACAAAGGCAGTATTAAAAACTGAGCCAAACTCATTTGTAATGCCAGCAGCAACTCCTTTTCTTTGTGTACATGTGCATGAGATGGGGTTGTAGGGAATTTAGTCAAAGAATTCCTCATGACCCCCTGAAGCACATGATGCTATGCACACTGTGGATAATCCATCTGTAGCCTCCACACCCTTACTTTTTAAAATAATCATCTCTGAGATCGGTGTGTTGTGGTGAAATAACGTCTTTTACTTCTGCAACGTGATGCCAAAGTGAAAAGCCCCCCCCCCCCCATAAAACAGCACTTTTTCCTCTTTTCATTTCACAGCATTAAACCATGAGTCAGGGAAACACATTTGTTGAACCTTGTCTACAGAAGTCATATTTCAAAAGGAATATCAGGCGCGACATTTAAGTATATGTGCCTGTTTAGCTTGTAGGCATTACCTCTAAATTAAAATAAATGTACACATCTGAAGGTAATGTCTCTAATTCCAAGGCCCATATGCAAATAAGATAGGCTGTACTATACTATGGGACTGCATTTGAAGCTATACTCTGAAGTAAACTGGTCTGTGCAGCATCTGCAGGAAGAAGTTGTCCTTGATTGTAGGCCATGTTGTCAAGGTTATGCATCATAACCTCATGAACTTGGTTATCTCTGTCTTTACCTCTCTCAAATCATAGCTCAATCCAGATTAACAATAACCAAAATTATTATTTTCGTTTCCAGCATGTAGGATTTACCATGCTGTATCACTTCTCTAGGAAATCTTTTGAAATTCAAACGTATTCTGATTCCTGAACTCCTGTATAACTTGCTAAAATCACTGCTTCACTGACTTGGCTTTGCCTGACACATTGCTTCACATTTTCCCCAAGACTCTAAAGCTGTTAACCTAGGATGTAAGTTACATTCCATTAGCCAGTTTCCTCTCCTTGAACTTTTTTGTTTCATGAGTTGTAGTTCACCCTAAAGAACCTACTTTCTGTCACGAGGTGCACCTTGTCCCATATTTTTCCAGCTTTCATTCACAGGCTGCAAGGTGGTGCAGTTTCCATTGTCACTTTCTGCTTTTAAGAGGAACCTAACAGTTCTGTATTGTGCATCTATTTTCAAAATGTGCTCTCAGGCACGCTGTTTATATATCATAGCCATCATTTCCTCAACATTTAATGAAAGTTATTCCCTAAGCTTACAAGATACTTCATGAATCAAGTAAAATGAGACAGGCCAACTGGGTAAAATAAAAAAAAAAGTAAAAGGCTGACTGACTAATCCACATGCAGGACTGATGAAGTCCTTAGGGACAAAAGCACTTAAACTCTATTGTGAATTAAAGTTTTTAACGCAAGGCACTTTGTCTCCAGCATGTGGATTAGTCACTCAGACTTTTACTTGTTTTTTATGTTTCACAAATCACTCAATGAACTCTTATATAATCCTAAAGGAGATATTGAGATACACAGGTGATAGATATAAATACATGTATGTGTACCGATATAAATATAAATATAAACATAAATATATAGGGGCTGGTTAATTTCTACTCAAGATACCTTTAGGTTAAGACAGACTGACAGAGGGTATATAGCTGGGACACTGCTTTGATCATCTCTCGCCTCTTCTCTTCCTCTGAACTCTCATCTTACTCATCTAAAGTGAGCTGTTATATTTCAGCTTCTGGACTTGAAGGCAGTGGGATATCACTGAGCATTCCTTCCCCGCTTATTTTTAGAGCTTTTGGATCAAGCCTCAAGCAATATGGGAGCAGATTTTCTTGTAGAGCTTTATAATGCATCACCGGGGATCCTGACAATGTTGCTGCATGTTGTCTTTTGACAGGCATGAAATATCTGCTAAATAAACTCCTTACACATCAAGCTTTGAATCTAATCTTGTTTAGTGGCAGAGGGTCTGCTGTCCAAGGAAACCTATCCTTCACTTCTCATTATGAAATGAAAGGGCATCCTCAGTTTGCCTGACCGGCTTGCATTAACTCTTGTTACAACTGCCAGAGAGAGAGAGAGAGAGGGAGAGAGAGAGAGGGAGAGAGAGAGAGAGAGAGAGAGAGAGAGAGAGAGAGAGAGAGAGAGAGAGAGAGAGAGAGAGAGAGAGAGAGAGAGAGAGAGGGAGAGAGAGAGAGAGAGAGAGAGAGAGAGAGAGAGAGAGAGAGAGAGAGAGAGAGAGAGAGACAGAGAGAGAGAGAGAGAGAGAGAGAGAGAGAGAGAGAGAGAGAGAGAGAGAGAGAGAGAGAGAGAGAGAGAGAGAGAGAGAGAGAGAGAGCGAGAGAGAGAGAGAGAGAGAGAGAGAGAGAGAGAGAGAGAGAGAGAGAGAGAGAGAGAGAGAGAGAGAGAGAGAGAGAGCGAGAGCGACAGAGAGAGAGAGAGAGAGCGACAGAGAGAGAGAGAGACAGAGAGAGAGAGAGAGAGAGAGAGAGAGAGAGAGAGAGAGAGAGAGAGAGAGAGAGAGAGAGAGAGAGAGAGGGACAGAGAGACAGAGAGAGAGAGAGAGAGAGAGAGAGAGAGAGAGACACCGAGAGAGAGAGAGAGAGAGAGAGACAGAGAGACAGAGAGACAGAGAGACAGAGAGAGAGAGAGTGGGACTGGGGAGCCTTCCAGTTCATTGCACAGACACACAACATTGTAACAAGATAGTGCTGGAATTTATGCTCCAACATGGGCTGTAATATCTTACAGGGTAGGGTTCTGGGTTCAAGAATTACTAGATGGTTCTCTAATGGGAGGTCCGAGTCACACCTTCCTCCTTATTGTCATCCAGATGCTTGCTGTCATCAATTTGACTGCTGGTTCTATATTCGGCCTGAAATCTGCTGTTGGAGTTGGGTGTGCTTATTAGAACTACTTCGGTATTTTTTTCTATATGTAGCTATATTTTACCTTTCAAATAAACACAAACCCAAAAGGGTAAAATACTTGTAAAAAAATACAATAAAAACAATACGGACTGCACCAAGTGCTGTTTACTGCAAAGCTTACACCAAGCTCCAGAATACTAAGCACTTTCACCATGCAAAACAATGGCTTCTTCAGAGTGGATAAACAGCACTTGGTGCAGTCCGTAATGTTTTTATTGTATTTTTTTACAAATATTTTACCTTTCGCTTCATGTGGAACCTTGCATATTTTCATATAAAACATAACCAGTATTTAAAATAAAAACTAAAGCTTTCTGGCTACATCCACTCTCAGAAAAGCCAGTGTGAGTATTGCAGTCCTGCAGAAGATAACTTATACAAGTTATAGAGTTCTTTGCTTGGCAGGTTTTTAAAACCATATTGAAACATCAGCAGTCAGTTGCTGCAAGATCCGGAGCTCACTCCTCAACAAAAGAAGACATGAAACTTAAATAATGGCAGTTGCAATACGCAGAAGCAGCATTCAAATTTATCTTAAGCGGGAAATCTGTTACAATTAAACGTTTAACTTTTTTTTTTTTTTTTTTTTTTTTTTTGCATTTTTAGTCTGAATGCAAGGATCAGAGTTAATGCTGACTTAGTGACCTTTCAAGAAGTTTTTTTTTTTTGTAGTCAACTGTTTAAAAGGGCCATGTTATTAATTGTTTGGCTACTGGTTGTTTACCAGCTGGTATTGGTTGAATGATTTGGACCCAGATGATTTCAACTGACAATGTGTGCTTCTGACAGTGTCTGATTCTACGTATTTTGGTAGACTTGCAATATTATTAGAGGGACTATTATATAGACTTTGAGAGCTATGAATTTCTTGTCACTGGAGGGCTGGCTGCCAAGAGATATACGGCCTGTTTTGTTGCAGTCTGTTGAGGGTTGCTGAAGTCACTAAAGATTAGAAATCCATCTCTAGTAGGGTTGTTTAATAGGAATGCTAAGAACTTATCATGATCATGTGGGACCATGGAAGGGAACCTGTAACAATCTATGAGGTAAACGTCTTTCTTACCTAGTGTAAGGTGGAGTTCCACTAGCTTACTAGGAGAGCTATTGTGTATCACTTTGGAAGGGTTTTAATGCCTGATGGAAACAGGGACACTATTTCCAGTTTTAAATCATGATAAGCACAGACCCAAGGAACAGAGGGGTCGATCTCAATGTATTTGAACCATGTCTCAGTCACTATACAATCATGGTCTTGTTTCAACAGAACTGCCTCCAAATTGGGTAGTTTAATATTAAGACTCCTGGATCTGAGAAAGGCCACCTTAATGCTGTGTAGTTTATAATTGAATTTGTTGGTTAGGTTGGAATGCTCATTATATTAATTGCCTAAAAAAGGTGCAGTAGGGGTAGGAAAGGTTTTCTCAGGAAGAAGAAACCCTTGAACAAGATGTGTTGATCATCCTTTGCAATGTAAGTAGGCTTGACAATCATTTTGTGCTGGGAAGGCACATATTGGACCACCCAGGAATGACACCAGGCATTCAGCCAGGTATTGAAACCAATGATCTTTTCTTTGAGTATAGGCATCATTTTCAGTGAGAGGAGAGGACCACTCAAGACCAGAGCCTTATCTGTGGCAGACACATGCACCAGTAAATCCTTCTGCATCTTTCATGGGTATTTGTGCCAGATCATTGTTTTCAGTATGTACTTCGATCAAGTCATAGTTCTTAAAATATCAGCAATCTTGGCTCCTGAGAAACAGCAAAGTGTAACCCTATCTTTCTTTAGTCTGATTAGTATGGAATCAGTGTGCCTAACAATATAGTCACCAATTACTAGGCTATTTCCAGAAGATGATTTATTCTTGTTAGGCTTAGGGTTATTTTGTTATTGTGACATGTTGATGGAGGAGTGCACACAGTAGATGTATTTTGGGGATAGCTGGGGGTCTATGGGGCTTAGGTATTGACTTCTTAATGGTATCAGCATATGACTGTTTTGTACCAATAGTATGAGGATGTTGCATTTGTTTGACTGGGGGTGAAATAGTATTATACTCACTGCATGCATGGGATTCTCCAAATCAGCTATGTTTACATCTCTTGCAGATGGAATTAATTTGGTTGAGTTCATTTTCAGGGATTATGTGGCAGTTATTACACTGCCATAGGATACTAAGTGCTAGAAGACAAGCAATGGAAGGCAGAGAGAGGAAGGTAGACTGCTGGCCTGTGTCATCATTTATAGGCTCTTGGGAAAGAAGGTGTGAGGAAGATGGAAGGAGGAAAGGAGATGATGCAGTCAAACCAAGTACATAGGAGAGAGCAACATGCAGACCTGCACAGCAAGCAGCGAGTCTGTGTAGGTCTACACAGTTCCATACAGACCAGGGAAAACCATTAAAGCTCAGGGCTGCTTGGTGTTGGTTACCCAAGACAGGAAGGAAGAAGGGATTTTTACACTTACAAATAAGGGAAAAAACTTCACTTGCACAGATGGCCACTATTTGGCTACAACTATGAAAACTGTGTAAAGAACAATGCAGGATGGTCTCCTCCACATTGTAACATCTCCATACTTAAGAATTCTGGCCTGACCATCAAGAAATAATTCATAATTTTACAACCCATCTTTATGAAATGTCTGTCAGACTTAAGGGACTTTTGTCTGCCTGTTAAAAAAATATTTTTTTCTTTCCTCTGAAGCAAGAGAAATTCTAGAAGAGACATCTTGATTCCTGCTTTGGAATATGGTTTCTAGTTAAGCACTGCAACTATTATTCCATTAACACTGATGGACTACGTGTGATGTTAAACTAAATGTTCCTAGGTAGTTACAAGGCTAATGGCCCAAGAGCCTTTACAAGCCTAGCCATATTTATCTGGAGTTACCCCGATTATCGATACTTAAGTAAGCAAAGTTTTGTGAGGTATGAGGCTAATACCGACTGCCTCTGTCCAACAGGGACATGAGCACCACCCCAGGAGTGAATTTTGATTATCCATCCATTGATCTAGATTATGCTTGAAG
This sequence comes from Protopterus annectens, assembly GCF_019279795.1. Lineage (NCBI taxonomy): Eukaryota > Metazoa > Chordata > Ceratodontiformes > Protopteridae > Protopterus > Protopterus annectens. The sequence continues at coordinate 625,080,199 of NC_056743.1, read as the reverse complement.
AGGGTCAGGGAGGGGCTCTGCTTCACGTGAATGGGGAGTTTGTTCCAGAGGAGGGACAGTCTCTGGGAGATGTATCTATCTCTCCAGCATGATTTCTTTATATCCACGGCTAGGTTAAGATTCCTGAAGTGAGTGACTCTCATACAGTTTGATTTAGAAATGTTTAACATTTCCATCAAGCCTGGGTCAGAGACTGACCTGTAAGCCAGAAACCGATTATCCTTTAGTAACCTGTAGGATACAGAATCAGCTGTAGGGCTTTCAATTTTTCCATGTAGGACATGTTTTGTGTACCCTGCATTTTCTTGGTGAGAAGACTCTGAGGTCTCTACGGCTGTTGCAGGTGTCTGGTGAGGTACATGCAAAAGGGTGCATTGTACTCTGTAATTGGTCTGATGAGGGTCAAGTACAATGGAATTATAATGTCCATAGATCTAAATGCCATGCCTTTACTTATGAGATGAGCCACATAGAAGGACTTCCTTACCACTGTAGATACATAGTGGCTGAAGTTCAAATTGCTATCAATTTGGGTACCCAGGTCTCGTACCACTGGGTCAACTCTTAGGGGGAGTGCTGTCAATATTGTAATTAGCAGAGGTGTTAGCTTTCCCAAAGGGAATAATTATGCATATTTTTTTGCATTTAGCTTTAGTCCATGGCTTTGGCACCAATCATTAGTCTGCATTAACCCTTTCTGCAGTACAATGGTATTTGGGAGAGTCAATGATTGCTCCCAATTTGCAGTCGTTAGCGAACTTGGTCAGCCACAGGCCGTCTACATTTGCCTGGACCTCTGAAAAATAAATTCTGAATGGTAAAGGACCCAGCACAGAACCTGTGGTATGCCACTGATGACTGGCCTTTTGCTAGATGTGACTTCACCCACTTTAACAGTGTGGGTACTGTCAGTAAGCCATTTGGCTACCCACTTGATCATGTAGGGATTAATTCCCAATTGAGTGAGTTTCTCTATAACACCTGAAAGGGGAATTGTGTCAGATTCCTTGGCCAGGTCAAGGTAGGCAGTAAGCACAGCCTTTCCCTCATCCATGGCCTTGGTGACTTTCTCACAGAAGTCAACCAGGTTTAACAGACATGAGCTACCCTTGACAAGTCCGAACTGGGTTGGACTCAGAGTCTGGAGATTCCCTATGTCCTTGTTTATAAGGTCTATAATATTTCTTTCCATGGCCTTGCAATTGAGGCTGGTCAGGCTTATGGGTCATAATTCCACAGTTGATTGATGGTCCCCCTTTGTGCAGAGGGATGACTGTTGCTGTCTTCCATTCTACCAGAATATAGTCAGTCCAGAGGCTATTGTTAAATAGTGTTTCAAGTGGCTCTGCTAAGTCATGTTTTAAGTTTTTTTATGAGGCAACCTGGAATGTTGTCTGGTTCCATTGATACCATGTTTTGGCCATAGATAGTGACCTGCTCTCTTGAGATAATAGGCTGAGGAATGGTGACAAGTATACTATGAAGGATGACCAGTGGGGAAAGGAGGGTAAAGTTTGATCCATATCTGTTGGCTAGCAGGTTTGTTATTTTCTCCAGTTGAGTATGGGTGGTGCCATCCACAAGCTCTGCCCGTAGCTGGGTATTCCCCTTAAGATTTCAGAAGTAGTTAAAAATGCCTTATGATTTTTCTTAGCTAGGTAGGCTATTTTTGCTTTGTAATTTGCCTTGGAGGACTTGAGAAGATCTCTAATTTGTTTGTTTAGACTGATGGATTTCTTTCTGTGCTGAGTCAATTCCCTCTTGTTTTTGGCATTAGTTTCTTTTATACTGAGGGTCTACCAGGATGGCTTGTTTTTCCAGCAAGACTTGGTTTTAATCCAGTCCCGAACAGGCAATTCTAAACAACTGCTTAAGTGATTATACAGGGTTTTGGCGTACACCTCTGCATAGTCGTCCATGTTTTCTGTGCTCAGGGGGCTATGAAGTTTCTTATGGCATCACTTAGTAGGGGGTAATTTGTCTTGGAAAAATTCTTAATTATTTTTGAGTTTGATAGGATATCTGGCCTTATAATTATTTCTCAAGACACTGATTTATGGTGTGATCTTACGAAGGAGAACACCACACAGGGGGAAGCATAATGTCCACCCATGTTAGTGAGCACCACATCCAGGATACCTGAGCCTCTCATGAGTGTGCTCACTAGCTGTTCCAGGGTTTTTGCATTGACAAAGTCCAAGAACCTCTGACACAGCACATTTGTGGTCATGTATGTTCCCCAGTTAATGGTAGGGTAATTAAAATCACCCATGAGTAAGGTGGCAGGCTGCACAGTAAGTGACTCCAGTAGGTCCAGGTTCATGGTATGCTTTTTCTGGTTCATTTTGGGGGACCTATAGCTAAGCAAGGATGTGGTAGGGAATTTTGAATATGGTTAATTGGACATGGAGTAGTTTGAGGTACTGGTAAATAAATAAAAAAGTGCAATGGTTCCACACAGCACACTTTAATACAAAGTAGATAAGCGCTTACACGGATACAGTCTGCTTCTTCAGATCATAAAGAAGCTTTATGGTCTGAAGAAGTGGCGAGTATCCATGAAAGTGCTTACCTACTTTGTATTAAAGAGTGCTGTGTGGAACCATTGCGCTTTTTATTTATTTATCAGTTTTTGTTGTTCTTGGTTCCTTATTCAGTTTAGAGGTCTTGGATTTTCCTTTGTTTGATAGTTTGAGGTACTGTTTGACCAGTCTTGAGGTGTACTTATCCTTAATGAAGATGGATACACCTCCTCCTTTAGTTCTTTCCCATTCAGTTTGTGGTCTGAATGTATGGAAGACATTGTAGCCTTGCTCGGCCAGGGTGCTTTCCACGGCTTTGAACCAAGTTTCAGTGATTGCACAGATATCAGCATCTTCCAGGGTAAGGAGTGCTTCCAGGGAGTGTAGTTTGTTCAGACTCCTAGCACTGAGCAGCAGTACCTTGAGTTTATCCAGAGAAGATTCTATTACATTGGGAGGTCAATTATTTTGACATTGACAAAAAAGGGAACAACAGGGGTGGTGAATGCCTTTGCCAGTATTAAAAAGCCTAGAGGAGACAGGTGCAGACCATCTCTGGCAAAGCAGTGTGGTCTGTCGACCTTGTCCTACCAGGCTGACAGATGTTAGATCCCCTTGGACTAACATCAGAAGCTAAGTCAATTGTTAAAGTCAATCATTTTTTGTTTGTATTGTGGCATCATCCTTGGTGAAGGTAGAATGCTGCTTAAGGCTAGGCTCTTACTTGTCTGTGACACATAATCGGTGTGAGCTAAGTCATGTCTCTCTTTACGTTTTCCAGAGAGGTAAGTCTCAAATCATTCACACCCACAAGGACTATGATGGAGTCATACTGGTACTTGTGGTTGACTGACTTGAGTGCTTGAATGACCTGATGGATCCTGGCACCTGACAGGCAGCAAACCATAACCCTCTCTTTATCCAGCCTGGTGAGAGGGACAGCCATATGTCTAACTAAGGCGTCACCTATGACCTAAACATTTGGTTGTATGGTGTTATGCCTTAAGAGCTTGTTTGTTGAGACACTGGTGTGTGCGTCGCACAAACATGAGGCTTAATTATCAGCACAAATAAACAAGTATAAAGCTATCTACCAATCGGGAAAGCATTCATTGAGCCTTCTTTCAGCAATCCCCAGCTTGGATGAGTTTATATCAGCACACTTCTGCCAGAAGACTGCAGAAAAAAACCCTCTTAATGTAATACGGCTGGTTTTAGAGCCCAAGTGTAACCAAACACAGTATCTAGGTACAGCAGTCCTGAAGCAAGTAGGTACAATGTAGCCTGTGTCTTAAAGCAACAATTCAGCTTATAAAGTTCCAGAATGCAGCAAAATGTCAGCAATGAAGCAGTAGATAAATAAAATACAGTAAATAAAATGCAAATGAAGCTTAATAATACTTATTTTTGTAGATTCAGTAGTGGATGACTATGGAAAAAGCAAAATCTCTCAGTCACTCTGGTGCAGTCACCAAGCAAAGAGCAGCTCCAATTAAATGGAATTTAGACAGCAAGGCTAGGTCATTACCAGCCCAGCAAAGGCCAAAGATTCCCTCCTGCTTCCTTAATAAAATTAAAACACTTTTGAAACTACTATGCAACTTTTGGCTCTCTACATACAATGATGACATTTATCTGGAGCCTACACATCTCATTAAACCCTCTTATGTCACTGTGGTGCCATTTATCCAGAGCCTGCACATGTCATTAAACCTTCTTATGTCACTGTGATGCCATTTATCTGGAGCCTGCACATCTTATTAAACCCTCTTATGTCACTGTGAGATGCTATTTATCTGGAGCCTGCAATTCTCATTAAACCCTCTTATGTCATTGTAATGCCATTCTACTGCGATGGTGGTGCTGCAGTAGCGTTGTCGCCTCACAGTAAGTCGTTGTCCTGTTCGATTCTCAGCTAGAGCATCTTCTGTGTGGAGACATGCGTGAATGGGCGTACCTTTGTTGAAGGCTCTGCGTCAGGGCTGGCAACCTGGCACATAAAAATCTACTGCCAATCATTAGCGGACCGAAGTTCCGCTGTGGCGACCCCTAACCGGGAAAAGCCAAAAGTCAGAACAACAATGTCACTGTAATGCCATTTATTCGAAGCCTGCACATCTCATTAAACCCTCTTATGTCACAGTGATGCCATTTATCTGGAGCCTGCATATCTCATTAAACCCTCTTATGTCACTGTGATGCCATTTATCTGGAGCCTGCACATCTCATTAAACCCTCTTATGTCACTGTGATGCCATTTATCTGGAGCCTGCACATCTCATTAAACCCTCTTATGTCACTGTGAGAAGCCATTTATCTGGAGCCTGCACATCTCATTAAACCCTCTTATGTCACTGTGATGCCATTTATCCGGATCCTGCACATCTCATTAAACCCTCCTATGTCACTGTGATACCATTTATCTGGAGCCTGCCCATCTCATTAAACCCTCTTATGTCACTGTGAGATGCCATTTATCTGGAGCCTGCACATCTCATTAAACTCTCTTATGTCAAGGTAATGCCATTTTACTGCGGTGGTGGTGCTGCGGTAGTGTTGTCGCCTCACAGTAAGACGTTGTCCTGTTTGATTCTCAGCTAGAGCATCTTCTGTGTGGAGACATGCATGAATGGGCATACTGTCATTGAAGGCTGTGTGTCAGGGCTGGCAACTCGGCACGTAAAAATCTACTGCCAATCATTAGCGGACCGGAGTTCCGCTGTGGCGACCCCTAACTGGGAAAAGCCGAAAGTCACAACAACAATGTCACTGTAATGCCATTTATTCGGAGCCTGCACATGTCATTAAACCCTCTTATGTCACTGTGAGATGCCATTTCTCTGGAGCCTGCACATCTCATTAAACCCTCTTATGTCAATGTGATGCCATTTATCCAGAGCCTACATCTCATTAAACCCTCTTATGTCACTGTGATGCCATTTATCTGGAGCCTGCATATCTCATTAAACCCTCTTATGTTACTGTGAGATGCCATTTATCTGGAGCCTGCATATCTCATTAAACCCTCTTATGTCACCGTGATGCCATTTATCCGGAGCCTGCACGTCTCATTAAACCCTCTTATGTCACTGTGAGATGCCTTTTATCTGGAGCCTGCACATCTCATTAAACCCTCTTATGTCACTGGGATGCCATTTATCCAGAGCCTGCACATCTCATTAAACCCTCTTACGTCACTGTACCTCTTACTCATAAGAATACTCCTTCATTGTGGGGGCCTAAAGCTTGGGTTACTTTAGCACTATTATTTAGGAGTAAAAACCCATTTGTGGACCAATGGATGGGAAATAGCAAACTCACCCCTGGCTTGAGGCCTGTGGCCCTTAAGAACAGGGGCAGTTTGCAGATGCACTAAGGCACAAGAGTATGCCAAAGCTGTTCTAGCCTGTGGGCAGTGATAACTGGGAAAATTGGAACATGAATGGCTAGGCTTAAAAAGGCTCTAGAGATGTTAGCCTAGTAACCTCCTATGATCCTATAAAAATTACTAATAAGAATCCCATGTCCAGCCATAGTGAACACTGTAACAAAAATCAACGTATGTAACTGCATATTATATACTGTTAAGTTAAAGGGAGGTAATGTTTATGTATCATTGTTCTGTGCATTGACTTGCATACTGTAACAATTCTTTCCCAGTATGTTTTGAATTTATAATTATATTCTGCTTAATACTCTTACTGTCAGTGGATAGCGCTGAAAGAAAGTTGTCTGTCCACTCTACCCTTAAATAAATAAATAAATAAATAATGTGTAATATTCTGTTAAGCTACAAATAATACTATTTTGAATCACTGTTTTGCTCGTATTTTGCAGAATGACTAGATTGTTACTGAAGAGGGTCTCAGTAGTTCATTTCTCTTTCCTGAAAAAAATAAAATAATATTCCCCAGCTCTGTGGCACAGACATACAAAGTCCTGACTACAACTCAGATGTTCCTAGCCAGAAGAGTGGTACAGAAGCTGAGACAGGTAGTTAGGGGGAATGGGAATAAATGACTTATGTCTTCTCACCCACTCCTGGGAAGAGAGTTCATTGGTAAGGTTCATTGATAAATACTAGACAATCAGCCTGCAGACTATTACAAGGCTAGCCAATAACCAGACAGTGACCAGAGGTCAGAATCAAACCCAGTACCTTGTGTTTGCGAGATGAAGACCTTAACCATTACAACAACCATGCCCCCAGTCAGCTGGTGCTCCAGTGCAAGCAGAGGCTTGCATAATGGCCACTGTCTGAAGGATATAGGCTTGATATTCAAAACCATTAACTGTAGCTCTCAGGGGTCATGTTTGTTGAAGCATGTGCATGTCAGAGGGAGGACATTGGACATCTTACAGTGCTGCTTTCAAACACCAAAGGGATGGGTTTAAGAGTTATGGCTATAGGGGAAACATCTCTAGAATCTATGCCCAGAATTATGCAGGCTTCTGACCGAAGGGGGAACTCCCAGCTGGGTACAGACAGGTATGGATGCCTTAGGGCTCTAGTTTGGAGGCAGGGGGAAAAGACAAACTTAACTGGTTGATTGATGCAGGCATCCCAACAATAGCTGAGAAAAGGCATAATGTGGTCACCCACAATCTGTGATCCAGGGCTAAGCCACTGTAACTTTGCCAGGTGAAGGATGCCAGCCTATGCAGTATATAAGAGGATGACAGAGCAAAGGCAGATGACCAAAGCACACTCTTGACTACTTAGATAATGGCTCCCAATGGATCCTGCCTCTGAATGGAGTTTCTGGTACAGGGGAATGAATGGCCTCAAGTCACACTTAGGAGGCTTAATGGTCAGCAGACATGGGAACAAACAGAAACTAAAACAAACATTTCAAGTGAAAAAGCATTAAAGGCTGCAATCACCTGCAGATGTGCAGTGTCTGAAAAGTTGTTTTGCCGTACATAACTGTCTGCAACAAGTTGTGGTAAAACGCACAACAAGGAATGCAGTTTGTAAAATCTGGCATCTGATAATTGAGACTTTTAATACTTCTTTGGAAAATAACAATGTCCTCCAAAACGGAGGTGTGCAACTTTAAAAGTAGAAAAGTCAGTATACAGTCCTCTGTACAGAAAATAATTATAACCAAGCAGTGACTGCCTCCTGGAAAGATGTTACAGAGCAGCATTAGGAATGCATCATCTGCCCGTTCAGTTTACATGCATTCTTTGTAACCCCTGCAACTCTTCTACGATGTACATAGTCAGAAGTCCTTTAAGATTTCTTTTACAAATTTTTTTGGTTTAAATTCCATACCACTGTAGCTGCCTTTCTCAGAACTGCCTCTCGCCTCTGCCTTTTCAGATATATAGACTTCAAACTTGAAGAGATCGTGTGGAATAATATCTCCCCAATAGTTTATGCATTGGTTAAAGTTTATACTTTGGGCCCCACCTTGCCTGGCATTTGCTAATGATGATTTTAAGTAGTGTTACTTAATTTAAGCAGAGAGCAGTGGGTGTGCTGACTGTTTTTTCTATTAGTTAGTTAGTTTGTTATGATACAGGACTTCTTATTAAACTTGACATCAAAACTATCAAATATATTTAATCAAAAATGTATATTCATGAATAATGTGTGACTTACACAGCTTGAACAAAACTTAGCTCTAGATCCTAATACTTCAGTCATCTACTACAATCATTTGAAAAGCTTTAGAAGTGAAAAATATTCTTTGTTAATTCTTTTTGTTTTTTTTTATATTTTCACAGATAGACCAGTTGAAGAATTTGTAGTGAGAGGTAAGATCTGAATAAAATTATATGACAATAATTTAAAGACTGTATTTAAATCAATATTTATCAACATTACAGAATATTTTATTTACAGTAGGAAATTACAAAAAAATATCAGCTTTATTACCTGTACTTTTTCTGTATGACAGTATTCAATAAAATACTGCAATAATTGTTTTGTTTGACTCCAGGCAAAATATTAAAAAACTGGAAGGGGAGTTTCTTAGTCTCATAAAATATACTAAAATAAGAGTTTCCATTAAAATCAAGAGTTGCGATTATTTTATTATAATCTTGTTGGTAATTTCTTCAACACAGTTAATCAGATGTAGTTATACTGGTAAGTGAGATCTCATTTTCTGCAATACCTCTTCCCCTCATTTTTTGTGGAGTCTTACTATTAGAATTACAGCTGCCAGCCCACCCAGGCATTCTGTTTCACTGTTTACAGACCTTTCTGCAAGAAACATCTTCAGTATCACAACAGGAGTTCTGTAGGAGCTCTCTTACAACATTCCTGCAAAATTATTTAGGGTGCTGTGGTGCCCGACTGATGTCAGCAGAATGATCCTCATGGTCTGACTTGGAAGTGTGGTTTAGTTTCATTTTTAATATGGTAAAGGGGTATACATTCCTAATTTTTGACAAACTTGTTTGGGAGTGTTCTGTGCATTTTTAGCTGGACTTCCAGACTGACTGGACATTAAATGGATGAGAAATGTGAGATTTTTACTGCAATGCCAGACAATATTGCTCAAGACATTGGGACACTGAGACAGGAAGTTGTAACAGTAAGAATGAATGAGGAGCATTTCAGTAGTGCACTGCAACTAGAGAATGCACAATAGATATACCAGTATCCTGCGCTACAAAACAAGAGGCTGAGCTATAAACTTTATAAAAACAGGCAGAGCTGCTGCAGAGTAAACATTTATTGAGAAGAACAGAGAGAGAAGGACAGATTGTGATTGGCTTATGGGAGGGAATGGGGGACAGGATTTAGTAAAGCTCATGAAAGACTGGGCAAGATTTAAACTCACAGGTTGGCGATGGACACAATATTGGAAGCATGGATTGGGCATCTGAGCAAAAGCTGAGACACTAAATAGTGAATCTACATAGTTTTCAAACAAAATATTGGTTACTTAAGCAATTCAGGAATGCTGACGGTGGCTAGATACAGAGTGTGAGTAGTAGCCTATCACTCCTGGTCTCTTTATTAGTCAAGGGAAGAGTTTGAGACTGCTTGTAGGTTCATAATTGATTACTAGGCTAATGACAAAGCGGGCCTTTTTAAGCCTAGCCATGCTTCCCAAGGTGAGTGTACGTTGATTTGTGAGGTGAACAGCTTAACCATTATACCACGCCCAACCCTAAAAGTCATCCTACCACGGGACACCCAGATTTGAAACAGAAACCACTTGATCTGCAGTTAAGTGCTCTACCACTAAGCTATACCTCATCTCATTTAATTTTTTGTTTTGAATGCACTGATAATTATATTCACTATTTCAGTGATGGTGAATCTATGACACGTGTGTCAAAGGTGACATGTCATGATGTTTTGGGTGACACACCAGTGGTCACCAACACCCAAGTTACCAAAGAAACTGAATTAATAAAAATACAAGAAATATGTGACCCTCCATTTATCTATTAAAACTCAGCAAAAATAAATAAATAAATGATGTTAATCAAATCAAATGCTGTGCGCTCCATAGTTTTTCAGTTCAATTCAAAATTACTATTAAAAGTAGGGTAATGTTTTGGTGCACTATTTTAAGCCCAATTATCACTGTGTATATTGTTTTCTCTATTGTAAGTCACAGATTTTTCTTTTACATTTATAATATATAACAGCACACAACTGGACTGTAGTTTTTTTAAATAAATGAATATATAAAGAATTGTTTCTCTTTTGTTCATGGGGAGGGGGTGATACGCTAGCAGAGTCAAGAAAGGCATTCTCCAAAATTTTTCACACACAGAAATACCATGCCCAAAAGGTTCGCCATCACTGCACTATTTAGATATGTTATAACAAAAGATGTCTGCTGACAACAATTTCAGTCCACTATATATAGGAAATTCACTTTTTCCAAATCGTATTTGTTTATTTCCGTCATCCAGTTAATCATAAGAAGAGTTTAATAAAGAGGCAACTTATCCAACTCTCATGGGTGATTTCAAATGATGACATCTTTTGGAGTGAAGTTGAATCCCTTAAGAGAATGTTCCTCAATAGGAGTTATCCTTTTTGTGATGCTTGATGTCAGCATTAGTGATGTCATTTGTGATATACATTCAAAATTTAAACCTATCTAGCTAGGAAGTGATCCATTTTGTATCTGGTCGTCTAATTGTACAAGTTCCCAAGTTTCTTTTATTACTGCTTTTTCTGTTGATCCTTTTTGCATCAAATCTATCCTTAAAGAGAACTGGGTTAAGGTTTTTGATGATGCATTATTGTTCACGTTAGCATCACAACCAAGCCTTATCTTTAGAAGGGGTAGTAACTTACAGAATTTCTTTAAAAGTTTTGGTACTACCAGAGTTTCAGGTAGGAACATAAAATACAGTAATTGTAAATAATGCTGTTACATTATGTAAATTTAAATGTTACATTATTACAAATGCTTTCTGGCATTTGTGACAAGCTGGAGCAGTAAGAAATCTGTCCTACGAAACATCTCCAACGCCCAAGTGAGAACTGCTCTCTCCAAAGCAAAAAACACAGCATCCATGGGACCTGATGGTGTCCCCGGCTGTGTGCTCCACGAACTCAACGAGGAATTAAACCCACAGCTAGGACAGCTGTTTAATCATAGTCTTACCTCTGGATACGTACCCAGGGAGTGGCGCACTGCAACTGTGGTCCCACTTCACAAAGGCGGTGCCTCCACCGACCCTGGAAATTACCGGCCCATTAGCTTGACAAGCCTTATCTGCAAAGCCATGGAGAGGATCATAATGGACCTCATAAATAAAGACATAGGGAATTTGCAGACTTTGGATCCATCCCAGTTTGGCTTTGTCAAAGGCAGATCATGCCTTCTAAACTTGGTTGACTTTTGAAACAGTCACCAAAGCCATTGATGAGGAAAGGCAGTCCATACAGCCTACCTCGATCTGGCGAAGGCCTTTGATACAATACCCACTCGGGTATCATTGAAAAACTCATCAGCTTAAATGTTAACCCATACATCACAAGATGGGTTGCAAACTGGCTGAGTGACAGAACCCACAGGGTCAGAGTTGCTGGCGCCATGTCAGACTCAAAGCCTGTCACAAGTGGTGTACCACAGGGCTCAGTCCTGGGCCCACTCTTGTTTGGCATCTACTTTTCGAAGTACAAGCAAACACAGGAGGGTTATGGCTGACAAAGTTTGCAGATGACTGCAAACTGGGCCATAGTAGAAAACACATCTGACACAGATATCCTTCAGAAGGGTCTCACAGAAACGGATAACTGGTGCCAGAGCCATGGCCTAAAGTTAAATGCCAAAAATGCATAGTCATACCCTTCGGGAAAAACAAGGTTACCCCTAGCTACCAAATAGGTGGCAATCCACTGAGTACAGAAGAAGTTATCAGGGACCTGGGGACCCAGGTTGATAGTAGTCTGTCATTCGACACCCATGTAGCTAAAGTAGTTAGGAAGACCTTCTACATTGCCCACCTTATCATGAAGGGATTCTCATCTAGATCAGGGGAGGTCATAGTCTCCCTATACTCATCACTCATCAGACCAATGATTGAGTACAATGCCCCATTCGGAATGTATCTGACCCGACACTTGCAGCAGCTGGAGAGGCCACACAAGTTCCTCACCAAAAGGATAAAGGGTCTCAAACATCTGTCCTATGCTGCCCGACTGAAAGAACTCCAGCTCTATTCAGTCACTTACCGCTTGCTCAGAGGCGACCTTTGCCTAACATACAAGGCCATGTCAAACCCAGATTTGATGAATATGCTTCACCTCAAAAAATCTAGATCCGTCAGAGCCACAAGGGCGGAGACTTAAACCTCGACACGGCTATTAATAGGGCGTGCTGGAGGGATAGATTCATCACCCAAAGACTCCTATGCTGTGGAATAAAATCCCGGTATATGTGAGGCAGAGCACCTCGCTGGCCTTGTTCAAGAGAAATCTTGACCAATGGATGGGAGATCGCAGATATACCCCAGGGATTACCTCAGTGTCACTGCTCAACAGAGGCACAGCAAAATAATGGGTATAGTTCCCCATACTAAAGGGGTGGCGTAAGCCACAAAACTATGGGCTAGGCTTGTAAATGCCCTCGGGCAGATAGCCTAGTATGAACCTATGAACCTAATCCATCTACCTTTTAAGGTAAGGTTAATAACTTCAAAAAATGTGTTTATTTTTTAGCAGTATAGCAGCCAAAGTTCAAGTATTTCAGTTTGTATTTAAGTATTAAGATCAGAAAGCCAAAAAAAATTTGAAAAGCAATATTATCAGTGTACAGCTACTAATATTCCTATCTACCAGGGGCGGCTCGTGGCATCGGACTGCCAGACTGCAGCCCCCTCAGCTAAAAAAAAGAAAAAGTACCTTTTTGTGTGACAGAGACTGACAGTAGCACAGTATTATTTTTTTGGTTCGTTTACTTAAATTACTTTGTTTGTCTCCGAGTCCGCGACTCAGCAAGTACGCGCATGCGCACTTTAACCGCCTCGGGTTGCGGTGGTTTTAAAGATTTTTTTTTTTCTTGCAGTCTGGGGGGCTAATTAAGGCATCATTGTGATGCCCAGAACCGCATAGAATTGGAAGGGGCTCGGACTGCGACGTCCGCAGGCACGTACATGACGTGCTTGCTGGCTGGGCTAAATGCTGCTGATTGGTTGTCGCTCTCTTCCCGGGCTTTATGTGCTGGGAAAAGAGCGAGAATCAAACAGTAAGTCAGTTGTGTTGTGGATTGATTCGGAGTCAGTCACACAGGAAGGATTTAACGCCGATAAGTTAATTTGCCATTGGATTTTTACTTTTTTTTTTTTTTTGGGCGGCCTATATTTTGCTGAAGAAGAACAGAAGAAGAACTGAAGAAAGAAGTAGTAGAAGAAGAAAGAAGTTAGAAGAAGAAGAACAGAGTGAAGGTGCAGAAGTATACCAAGTAAGTAGGAAGGGTAAGCTAAATGGCAGGGAATTACCTTTGAAGAACCACAGACCGATAGGTTTATAACAGATGTCATCAGTTTCATATGATAAATCAGTACTTAGATTTTTATTTTATTTACTATTAATTATACTGTGAAGAGAAATAATTATTGGAATATTATATTATGCATATTGTTTGTATAAAACTGTAATAGAAAAGTGAAGGATACTATTGAACTAATTAAATATCTGACAATGTCAATGACTTTCCAGTGCCAAATTGTAATCTAGAAGGCTCCAGTTGTAATTAGCTACTGTCCACAGATATCTAAATTTTTATTTTTGAGGTAATGCCTGGATAGTTCAGTCATCTGTAGTGTGACCACCAAAGTCACAATCACAAAGTAAATGTAAACCATTTAACAACATTTTTCTGTCAGGACTTTTCAAATATTTGTTTTCCTTTTCCTCCACACAAACAGCATATTATTCTCTAGCTTGGTTAATATAGCCTTGTCTTGCCCTGCAAAGTACTATGGGGTAAAAAAAAAAAAACAACAAAAAACTTTATACATTTTAGTATTTTTCCTTATGGTTCTCTGTTTAGCTTTATCAGTTTTTCTGCTGAATCTGTTGCATGCAAACACATCTCTTTGAGCTCTCTGTAGATATTCCTGGAGGTATGATCTCATACCTACCATTTCCTGTTCACTTTAGGCCTAATAGACATTATTTCACCAGTACAGCTTTTTTCAGTTACCTGTTTTACTTATTGGTAGATTTATGTTTTATATCCTTTGTCCATCATTCTAATTCTTTAACGCAGTTGCTGTATGTCGTAGGAACTGAGTCACTGTATCAAACAGATGTTCACCCCTGTCCCATTTACAAAATGGCTCTCTTTTACATAACTACAGTCATATTCCTGCTGCAGTACTTCACATTCTGTGATGTAGTCATATGATATGGGGTCTTCTTAAGTTTCTTTTAAATCCTATTTATTTGTGTCTGGCATTCTTGGCAATCTCCAAATTATGCTATGTCTGAGTATATTCTGCTATTGTGATCAAATCTTTGAGAAACTTTCATGCCCTTTTCTTTTCCAGGTACTACAGTATTCACTTTTAACTATTAAACAAAAAAATTCTCTGCACGAAGGTCAATTGGTCTTATCAGGATGTGCTTACATTGTACTTGTGGGTAGCATTTGTCTATGATGTGAAGGATTTCTTTCATATCAGCCTTCTGTTTACTGGTACGGATTCAGATAGAATATTGAAGAAGTTACAGCTATGCTTCTTGCTTAACACTGTTTTTTATAACTATGCACCACAACTAAGCCATTATAGTTTTTTTCCTTCCTTTTTTCAGTACAGTCAGAAGATACTAAAACTATAGTATCAATTACTTCAAGGTCTGTATTATGTACACAATATCTGAGCACTGTGGTTTTGGTAGTTTTCATTTAATGACATTTATCTTTATATCTCCTATGGCATACATATTATTGACCAAAGTATGTGGATGCAGTAAAAATACCATCATAGTTTCTGATTTCCCAAGAAGCATTAGTTCTGCACTTCACTAGGGCTTAGCTCGCTGTTTTCTACTCTATATCTACTTACCTAGTCTATAGTCTAGTCAATATGAGGAAGAACAGGCCAATTAATTAAAACTATATGGTTTGTCCAACACCAAAAGCACCACAAAAAGGGTATTTAGGGTCAAATGAAACATCAGTATCACAGGCTAATGTATACAGAAGTAGTGTGTTCCACAGTCCAGGCACTTTGTAAGTCAAAGAGCACCTTCTGTTAGCATTTAAGTGGATCCCTAGGACAATAAAGTACTATGTGATCCTTTATTTCACGAGAACCTGAGATTGTAGGGCATGAAAAGTTAGTGTGTGTGTGTGTGTGTGTGTGTGTGTATATATATATATATATATATATATATATATATATATATATATATATATATATATATATTTTTTTTTTGGGGGGGGGGGTTCCCTGCATTTTTTCAAACACCTCTTTCATCAACAAGTGCTTTATGTATAAATATAGCAATCTTTTTTTTTTTTTTTTTTTTGCTGGAACTTTCCATTTAAAAGTCAAATGATTAATGTCACATCACCAAATAACATTTGCTTGATTGGCTTAGTCTCTGACTAATGTAAGAAATCAGATTATCACATGCACTGACTGAATAGTTTACAACATAAACAAAACACTTGTTATATAAAGAAAAGCTCTATCTCTTAGAATTATCATTATCAATTGATGTCTGTTCATCTGTTAAAATGTTTACTATATGCCTGTCCTATTCTTACAAATATTCAAATAAAAAGCAGAATACACAAGCTTGCAAAGTGATATGACAACATTGTCAGATTTGCATGAAATCTTTAAATATTATACTCATCAATATTCAGACTTTAAATGAATTTAGTGGTGGAAGTCTTTCTCTTCATCATCATCACCCTCCTTTTTTCTCATTTTCTACATGGGGTCAGAGTGTCGTTTTAACTGTCACCATCTCTCTAGATTTAATGACACGCTTCTGCCTTCTTTGATCCTTATGCCTGACTACCATAGAGCTCTCTCACAATCCATCCACCTCTTTGTTGGGCGCCCTTGTTTCCTCTTGCCTTCTTCCTGTCTGTCCCAAATCTTCTTTACCAGATTGTCTTCTGCTTTTCTGCACTAAGTCTATTTTCATTGTGAGACTGCATTGCTTTGTTTAGCAGATATCTATTAGGGTTTATGCTGTAAAATATAAAATAAAACTTTTAAATGAAATCAATATCATCGCAGAAGTAAAGCAGTATGCACATTAGTGTTTATGGCAAATGGGGTGAAATAACCAAGGAATGTGACATTGGAATGGCTGCAGGGGGGACGCTCCATTTGACCATGATTTTGTGAGGGGGGGGGAGGGCAGCAAACTCAGACAGCCCCAGCTGAACTATACCTCTCAAATGTCCAGAATTTTGCAGAATGAATAGATTTTTGCTTCTTATTTTTGGTTTGTTCCTCATAAAATTTGTGGATTTCTGCCAAATCATTTAGGAATGAAGTCACTAAATAATGACAGACATTGAGTTTCAGACATCATAACCTTCAGAAAAATGCATGCTAAAGCAAGACCTGTTATTCTATCAACTGTCTTAAGTTTATACAAGAGCAATTTGTTGTACTGCTTGCATGTTCCCCCAATATATTTGGCCTTGTCCAGATTTCCTGCATTAAGAGGTTGAGAGGTACGTGCAAATAAATCGCTTTATAGAATTAGGAATATCCAAACCTCTCAACTGTCCCCAATTTTGGTTTGAAATGTTGCTGTCCCCCTAATAATCCCTCTGCAAAGTGGCAATTTTGGAAGAAAACATGGAGGGTTTACAATTATAAATAACTGTAATGATCAGAGTTATAGATTACTTTTATTTCAGAAATGCATTTAGGTGATCTTATTTTGTCAGCTGCTCAAGTTAGCAGTACTAATTTTAAAAAGGTGTCCCTTCTTTGACAGGTTACCAGCTGTATTGTGCGGCAGTTTTATATTTTTGCATAACATTGTTGGTCTGTTTTTCATAAAATTGTGTTTTTCTGGCAAATTAGTAGCAAATCATTAAAGACTGAAGTTAGAAAATAATGGCAGACGTTTGAATTTCAGATTTCATACCTTCAAAAATTCATACTAATGCAAGACCTACTACTATTCTATTATCTTTCTAAGTTTATAAGAGCAATATTTAAACATTGTCTTTATTTTTGGGCCTGTGTCCCACTTCTGTGTATGGCTTTGTCCAGATTTCTTGCTCTGAGGTTGAGAGATATGAGTGTCAGAGCCATCACCCTCAGCCAGAGACATTTCAAACTGTGACCTACTTGTTGCACCCCTCTCCCCATTGTAGTGGCTCTGGATGTGTCCAAGCAAGGCAAGGAGCAGTTATGTAGTGCAAGTGTGCAGAGTATTCCCCCATCCAAGGTAGACCACAAGTACGACTGTGGCTTTTCATCTGTCCTTGATTTTGCAGAATGTTCTGTTTTTTTGTCATATTTTTATACTGTTGATTTATGCTTCGTATTATTCAGAAAATGCATGCTGTTGCAGTGCCCTGTTGCTCTGTATTAAAGTAGCAATCCTTTATTGACCATCAGATAAGCTTGTCGGCGATTGTAAGATGCAAGTAAGCTTTAATAAGCATACTGTTAAAGAATTACCAGCATTGAAAGCCTTTTCATTGTTGCCATGCAGAGAATATTGACATAACTAGATAACGAATAAGCCTTAGGTATTGAAATGCATATGACAATATTTGAAATAAAGGACAGGATTGCAGTATTTTCAGAGCCTCATTATATTTGTTGGAGACTTGCAGTTATCTTTGCAGGCTTTACCCGTAAACTAAACAGAATACCAATCTATCATGCGTGGTCCATAACTTGTGCAGTAATCCTTTAAACAATTTATCTTGAGCTTGTTTCTTGTTCGCTGTTCATTTTTTACTTTGATCATGTGTTCCCTATGAAACAAGTAGATAGTTGTTGTCAGGCAGCAGGTCTTTTTGGATAAGAAACATTTTTACAAGTGGGGGTATCACAGAGATTGCTACTTTCAGCATGTTACTTGGTAATTTTATAAAGCTGAATATAAATTATAATTAGAAGTGCAGTGCAAGGAGAAGTGGTTTGAGCTGAGTGCTGCTTGTTTTGTTTTATACTTGAATTTGACTGGCATTCCAGTAATGTATTTAAAAAGCAATTTATTTTTTCATGCCTCACAACCTTTGTGTTTCCATCTAGATATTAAGTAAGTTGTCATGTAGCCAATGCATTGAAATATTTTTTCTTCTACACTTCATTTTGTCTTGAATGGACCCTTGTAATAATGGTTTGGCACCCAGGGCAGCGTATTCATTTAAAGTTCCAGTTGTTGTGGTTTTGAGCATAGCTCCACCCCTTTCTAGTTGGTCACACCCTCTCCCATTGGCCCCACCCATTCAGCTGTCTCCTGCAGCCCCCCTTTAATTTGAAATCACCAGCCGCCACTGCTATCTACTAAACACAAGGCACTGATTGGATTATGCAAACAGTAAATCTGTTGTAGTTTGTTTAATAGTAAAAAAAGTAGAACTTCCTCAGCTTGACACCACAGCAAATTAGTATATTTAGCTAAATATTAAGTCAGAAATGTATTTTTAGGTTTAGTTCCATCTGAAAAAAATAATCTGATAATAAATGTATATACTTTTAGATGGATAGCTTATAAGACATGCATTGCAGTTTTGTAGGTTTTAAAATCTTGAAGATATAAACAGTTTCATTATAAGTAAGACTGGAGGCATCCATAGATGCTTCTTTTATATGAGAGGTATTGATACATAACTGTTCTGCAAGGTCCGGAAATCAAGTTCATATAGCAAGATGATGTATTCAACACCGTTTCACATATCTGGCAACTTTATTATCACACTTTGTTCACATGATAACACTTCCAAAATTTACAGAATGAGTTGGCATTGTCAGTGGAGTAGTTCCTTTCCCTTAGCTGCTGTCCAATAGCCCTCATTGATAAACCTGATCTTGTGTTCCCATAACTTATATGAGGCTCTTAAGTGCTCATATGTGGTGGTGGCAAGGAGGTATCTTATCATTATGACTCCCTGATTTGCTGAATCTGTTTATCTGTTTATATACATTTAAATAGTTTGTGGGGTTGTGCAGTTGCATGGCTGTAATAAAGAGTAGTAAAAATATAAGGCTTTCAAGGGTTGATTGTTCTTTAACATACCTGTTTTCATCTAGTAGAGAGCTAGACAGGATATCACTAAACAGGGAATTGTTATAGCATAACTTAGCTGAAAACTCTTCCATGTTACATGGAGAATAGCAGTGATAGTTTGCTTAACTTTCACTGCTTGGATAAAGTAAAAGAGAGAAAGAGGTTTCTGTCATTTCTCATGAGGGATGATGAATGGTTTTACCATCAAGTCTCGTTTTAGGGTGCTCCCAGAGATGAATTTCCCATCTGCATATGGTGGTTACATTTCATACTTTACAGAAATTCTTGCATGCATAGGAGTCTGTGTAAAGTATGTGTTTCAGGATTTTAGATGCAATGTATTAACTGTGTTTTATTTAGTAATGTTCCTTTAGGTATATTAATTTGTCTGTGATAGGTTGAGTGTAGGGGATGTGTCCTTTTAAAATGTTTTTAAGGACTGTTTTCTGTGCTGGTATGTATCTGAGGAAGTATGTGAATTAGCAGAGATGAAGGCGCTTATCATATCATTACTTTGTGGTCTTTCATGTGAATATTAAAACCTTATTCGTTGGTGAATTAATGAGTCTCTCCTGCTTTTCCTGCTGGACTACCTGGTTTTGCCAATACATGTATGGAGTTTGCATGTTCTCACTGTGTCTCTCTCTGGGGTTTCTTTCACCTCCCAAAAACCTCAAACTCATCTAAGAATGGAGCTGTGGGCAGCAGAACAGACTTTACATGGTGCCATATAGGGGGAAATGTTGTGTAGACCAATTGCTCTGGGCATTAACTGTGGTGCACAGTATCCGCTAGATAGGAGACATGGATCACAGACTGCACATCATGTTGGGACTAGCCACCTGACCGTATAAAAACTGTCTCAAGGTGATTCAGTCTGTTGACTAATTTCATCAAAAATGGGCATGGGTATTTGCCAATGATGAGTGGGTGGAGGACATGGCCTACTTTGACCTATGCCAGGGACTCATGCTAATGATGGGAGGGGTGTATGTGCTCCTTTTGGCTAGTGTGTGCCCAGCATAAAGCCCAGCAGTGCTGGGTCAATAAACTACTAGCCAGTCAGTATTTAGTTGCCCAGAGTGGGTTACCTGGGATAGCTCTGTTTAGCGAAAGCTAGATTTGAAACCAATTAACCTGCCAGACATGAACTAAAGATTTTAGGTTCACTGATGGGACGCAATTTGGAAGTGGATGCTATGATGGTAAGAAGGAGGTTGGACATCTTCTGTATCCAGGAGACAAAATAGAAGGGCGGTGGGGCAAAACCACTTGGTTTGGGATCCAGAGTCTACTACTCAGGAAAAGGAGAAACTAGAAATGGTTTGGGAATGGCGGTGAGGGAGAGGCTTCATAACATAGAGAGGGATGTCGTCAGAGTTTGTGATAGACTCATGGCAATCAGACTCCAGTATAAGCATAGGGCACTATTCATATTCTCAGCCTATGTCCCACAGCAGGGTTATGATACTGAGAAGTGCATCAAAAGAGCAGTTGCAGGACCTATTAGATAAAGCAGAACAACAGGAATTGATGTTAATAATGAGAGACCTGAATGTACATATCTGGACAAACAGAAGAGGATATGAGGACTGTCATGGCCCACATGGGTGGGGCAACAGGAATAAAGAAGTAGATGCCATTCTAGACTTCTGTCTGGGAATTGGGTTGATGGTGGCCAACACATAGTTAATCAAGAAAGACAGTCTCACAAGATCATATACAAGAGTGGCCAATATGCAACTCAGGTAGACTTCCTCCTAGCAATAATAGGGTACTGAAGTAGAATCAGTGATTGCAAGGTAAACCACTGACTGCCACAATCAGATGCAAGCAGTGGTCAAAGAGGGCTCCAAGGTCAACTATTTTGCAATAAAAGATTTTTTACATCAATTGCTGTCAGCATTTACCTTCCAAGATGGAATTTTTCATTTTGATTGCTGTTGAGATTTTATTAACTTGCCTCATTGGGATTTTTCTTTTTGTGTTGCTTTGAACTGGTTTGGCAAGCATGGCTGAAGGTAACACTGTATCTATGGACATGGGTGTTTCTGCCAGTTCAAGAACTGTGGAGAATAAACGCCTTATGAACTTTATGTCAGATCAGCTAAATCCGTTGCTGACTGAGGAAATGGTTTATGATACATCGGCTGTATCTTATGATGAAGGCACCACTTTGAAGGTACGTGATATGAAGAGGAATACAGAGATTGATTTCTACAAATTTAAGCATCTTCAGTGCCAACACTTCCATTTCGAAGCATGTATTAGTATGAACGTTATAAGGGGACTTCGTGTCCTCACTATGCTTACATACGGTGACACCTATCCCCAGCTATTGGCACAATGGCAACGGCTCAGTTTGGAAACCAGTAGAGCTTACCTATGATTACTTATTGAGTTCTTCCAACCCATGGAATTGGAACTCATAGGTAAGGTACAACATAATCAATGTGAATTAGCTGCCCTCATTGGTGAAGAGAGCACTGACTTATTTCTCAGTGAACTCATTGAGAAAATTACTCGGTATGAGAAACGGTTGTTGTTGCAAAAAAGAAAGAACCTTTCTAGTGATCTACAAGACTTCAAAATTCATAATGTATTTACTTGGCCAAGGACTCGAGTTGCTGCTATCAATACCACTACCAGTCAATCAACAGAGCCGGCGAGTGGTATGATTCAAACCTTGGATATAACCATTGTTAACCAACAAGAAGCTACTGTTCAGTCTAATTCTGTTGAGATTGTTTCTCCAGGGTCATTTACATCAGTGTATTCTACACCATTAAGTGAAGTTATAAATGTGGAATGCCCTGACAAGACTTCCGCTTCTACTTTGACAGTGAGGCAGAAAATTATTTCCCCCCAACAAGATCAGGTTTTTCGTCTCTTCCACTGCCGTTCCGTCAGAACAGGAAGAAGTCGTTCGAGCAGGAGTATCGTTGTTCAGGACAGAAATGGAAGGAACCACCAGACTCTTACCAAAACAAGTCATTGAAGAAAATGTGGAATCTAAATTCAGAGACTTAGTCTGGAATATTTCCAGGTATGATTTGACTTTACGTGAACAATCATTGTTGCAAAGAGGACTTGGTTTTATACCTACTTCATATACAAATGTTAGTGAGTTATTGAGTTACGACTGTTTGCTTGCAGTATAGCCCTGAAATTGCTATACATGGTCAGTAATGACAATATGCCCACTAATTTTAAAAAACCTAAAAAGTTTGTTCCATTACTGCCTAGTAATACTGAGGTTTTTATTAAAGCCTGTGAAAATGATGTATACAGTTTACTTGATGTGTGGCGACCCCACAATGATTTTAATTTAATGAACGAAGAGTTTAAAGCATTGCAGAGTTTACGTTTAAATCCAGATATTGTAATACGCACCTCGGACAAAGGGGGTCCTACTGTTGTTTTAAATACTGATTATTATTTGAAGAAAATGAATGAAATGTTAGCAGATCAGACCGTTTATACGATCATTCAGTTGAATGAAGTGTATAACATGAATCAACAAATAGATAGTGCTTTGCTTGAATGTTTTCATATGGGATTGTTAGACAAACAGCTACTTGATTATTTCAATGTTAAAGAACCATTGATACCACAAATATATGGTCTTCCGAAGGTACATAAACATCCAACACTCCCCCCCATTGAGACCCATTGTTGCTGGAGGGGGGTGGTTGATCGAACCTCTGTCTATACACCTTGACACACAATTGAGGAATGTTTTGAACTTGTATCCTTTTGTTTTAAAAGATACACAACAGTTTTTGCAGGATTTATATAGTTTTGTCAGTAAGACATCTGAGTTTCCTTTTGAGCTACTTGCTACAATGGATGTAGTCTCACTCTTCACATGTATTCCCAATGATGAAGGTATTAGAATGGTGAAGAATGTTCTGCTGAAACATGATAACTATAGCCCACAGCACATTGATTTTATTTGCATGCTTTTAGAACTAGTTATAGAACATAATGTGTTTTTATTTGCAGATAATTACTATTGGCAAACAACTGTTGTCTCCATGGGCACCAGCTGTACCAATTCATATGCAAATTTAGTGATGTTAGAGTGGGAACAGCAGAATGTTATGAATGTGAAAGATTAACAGGTTGCTTTTTATCAAAAATTCGTCGATGATATTTTTATTTGCTGGAAGGGCAATGAACATGATTTGACTTTATTTTAACATAAATTGAATAGCAGTAGTCTCTTCTTGCGATTTACTCTTAATATGTCCACAGATAGTGTTAATTGTTTAGATGTAATGGTTTCTATGGAGAACAATATTATAAGAACTAAGGTGCATAGAAAGGATTGTTATACACCTGCCTTCTTACATAGAGAGAGTATGCACCCACATCATGTTTTTTTCTAATGTTGTCATAGGACAGGGCATGAGGGTGTCTCACCTGTCAGGTGATGAAGTGCGTTTTTCATGTGAGTTGGACTACCTTAAAGATGCCTTTATACACAGGGGTTACTCAACAGTTGAGGTTGATCAAGCGTTTATGAAAGTTCATAGAGAACGTCCTGGAAGGGGGAGACCCTATTATTCTGAACATTCAATCTTATCGAACAATTGCTCATCCCAGACACCATCCCATCTTTCTTTACTTCTTTCTTTTACACAAGATATTGATTTGGTGAAACAAATAATAAACAAGAATTGGTCAGTGTTGTTAGTGGATCAAGAAACAAGTAAGGTAGTAGGCCCTTCCCCCAAGTTTGTGTATAAGAATAGGAAAAATCTGAGACAAATGCTGTGTTATCCTAAGCTTGCACGAACAGCATCTACACCTTTGGGAGGGACACTGAAATGTAGATCTTGTCCATATTGTTCATTTGTGGATGAATCAAGATTTTTTAAGCATCCTGTCACTGGAAAACTTTGGGAGTTACATCTGTCCGTTAACTGCAACACGGTTAATTTGGTTTATGTTGCACACTGTGTCAAATGTTTTAATTTTTATGTTGGCAAGACTAATAGGAGATTAAGGGACAGGATTTGGGACCATGATTATTGCACTAGGAGAGGTGAATTAATTAGTGCACTTGCAAAGCACACTCTACAGTTAGGAAGGCAACACATTTTTTTATTTCAAGTTTTATGTGTTATACATGACAATGGTAGACTAGGACCCATAAGTCACAATCCTGAAAATATTGAACTAGAGTGGATTCTGAGACTTGGGGCACATAGATATATGGGGCTTAATGATTTAGTCCCTATTAAATCAACTTTAAGGATGAAGAAACTTAAATGAAAAGGTTAAACAATGTATAGCCATATATCTGTGTGGATTTTTATGCTGTATGTAAGTAGCTGTTGCTTTAACCTGCTTTTTACTAATTGGATTATTAATTGTGCTTTTGGAGGGAATTTTACTGATTAATTGGCTGTTAAGGAGTATGTATATAACGATGCTCTGTTTTTTTTATTGTAACTATGTCTGATGAAGTGTTTTCTTTGACCCGCAAAAGCGCTTACTTCTGGTTCTATTTTGCAATAAAAGATTTTTTACATCAGTTGCTGTCAGTGTTTACCTCCCAGGTTGGGATTTTTCATTTTTATTTTTTAATAATACATCCTCACTCCCATCTCTTGGAGTCCCATTGACCATCCCATAGGCCATCATTCATTTCTCTTGTTTATAATTTCCCCTTTAATAGCCACACACATCTCTAGGGGGTACCCTCTTATTCCCATAATATATATTCCAACTCCCTTAGAAAATCCTGATGGTCACTAACCATTCTGGCTGCTCTCACCATCTGTCCCTTAACTACAGATCTCTTTTGATGGTGAGGGTGCCAACTTCTATAATCTAAGTATGAGTTAGAAAAAGTTGACTTTTTGTATACACCAGAGGTCAATTCCATTTTATAGTAAGACCTGTTTTAGGAGTACATTTTTGTATTATCATTTGCAGAAGGGTTTGGCAGCCTTTTCTTACATCACTAAGGATTCCTGGCATTTTTTAGAAAAATTAAATAGGATTAAAATAACTGAGGCCACCATATGTGGATGTATGTAATTTATTTTCCACAATACCACACCGAGAAGGTTTAAATTGGGTGGAACACCAATTAATAAAGACCCATCTATATGACCAGGACCAGGTAAATGTTTTCATTACATTAATGGAGGCAGTGTTATTTAACAATTTCCTATTTTTCAAGGGACATTACTATAAGCAGATAACAGGAGTGGCTATGGGGGCTGCTTGTTCCCCCATATATGCTAACTACATAATGTCATATTGGGAACAGAAGTTTGTCTTTCCAAGTGTATTTGGCTCATATGTCAAACACTAAACGTGTTTCCTGGACGATATATTTATTGTCTGGGAAGGTGGTGAGGAAAATTAAACAAGTTTTTGGAGTATAATAATCAAACAGCTAGTTTTTTAGCCTTTACACACATGTTCAGTGGGGATAAAATCTCTTATTTGGATGTCATTTTAAAAATTAATAAAAATAAAATGGAATTGACCTCTGGTGTATACAAAAAGTCAACTTTTTCTAACTCATACTTAGATTATAGAAGTTGGCACCCTCACCATCAAAAGAGATCTGTAGTTAAGGGACAGATGGTGAGTGCGGCCAGAATGGTTAGTGACCATCAGGATTTTCTAAGGGAGTTGGAATATATTATGGGAATGTTTATCAAAAGAGGGTACCCCGTAGAGATGTGTGTGGGTATTAAAGAGGACATTATAAAGAAGAGAAATGATGGCCTTTACAGGGCCATTCTCAATGGGACTTCAAGAGATGGGAGTGAGGATGTAATATTAAAAAATAGAAGACAACAGCACAACAACTTTCAAGATAGGCTGATTTTTGTTACTACATTTAATTTGGATGCACATTGGGTTACCCAAGTAGTTACCAAAAATTGGGGATTGTTGCAGGTTGATAAGAATGTTAAGAAAAAGATGGGTAAACCCCCACAATATGTTTTTAGAAAGGATAGATCCATTAAAAATATTTTGAAATGGAAAATTCCAAGGTTAATTGTGACAATAGGCCCATGGGGAATTTTAAATGTGGTAGGTGCAATATTTGTAAGTACATTATGGTCACCAGTAGTAATTTAATTTTAAATGGACATAATATATCCATTTGTGGTCATTATAATTGCTATTCCCAAAATGTGGTTTATTTGGCTAAATGCCAACAATGTATGGCATTTTATATTGGGAAGACTTGTAGGCGGCTTAGGGAAAGAGTTAAAGAACATATATTGGACATGCCAAAGTTATCAACGCTTTGGCTAGGCATGTTGTGCGCGATTCAGGGCATGAATTTAAATTTTGTGTCATTCAACAAATTGTAAAAGATGTACAGGGTAGGGTGTTAAATGTCCATTTGGATATTGCCGAATTACAATGGCAATTACATTTGGAAGCCACAGTGTTTCCTGATATAAATGAGAACATTAGTATAGCTCCAATTTTAAAATTGAAAAATATATTAGGATAGGAATAAATGCAATTTATATATGATTGTATGTATAAATATGTTTTTTAAACATTTTTATTATTAAGTTTTACAGTATTTTAATAATCAATTGAATTGATTGCAATATGGTTTTGTGAAAAACATTTTGGGGTGAATAATGTAGTGTACTGTTTTTTTAAGTAAGGTAATTAATTACAAATGGGTGGGGATGTAAGTGATATAAAAGGGGTGTGTAGTTGTTCAAAAAAACGTTCTGAAGAAGTAATTTTGCTACCAGGACGAAACCTAGGTAAACTTGTTTTTTTACGTGCTGCAATAAAGGTTGGTTCCAGCTCTGTGCATCAGCAGTATTTCTGCTGTTTCTTGTTCGACTTGTTATTTGGTACACTTCTAAGATAACTTACTTAAGACAACAGGCAGTGTTGATGGGTTGGATAGTCAGACAAAAATGCTTAATAATCTCTGGTTCTCACTGTTTAAATTGCTATTGCAGTTCTGATAAACATTACATCATCTTTTACACTTTCCTGGTGTTCCCAGGCTGACAGAAACTGCATTTACATTCTTTTACACTTAGAGCAATAAAGGAAATTCCACATGTAAATTCTGGCCATTAACTTTAGCCTTAAAACAATAGGCAGGAAACCTTCATCTAGCCGGACTGGAGCCGATTTGTAAACATTAAAGGCAGTGATAAAATAATTTTAATTTCAAAGGACCAACAAGAAATGCTTGACCTAGCTTTCTTTACTGCAGATGGCAATGTTGCCACATTGTTTTAAGTTCAACATTCACATTTACAAATGATAGAATTATCTGCACAATTCTATCTGGCTAGGCTGGCAGCCTTCACGCATCTCTACCAGTCTTCACAATTTCCATAGTAATCAACTGCCCATCAGGACAGCATATCCAAAATTGGTTTATATATCCCACTTAGTCTTTTATGTCTTACTTCATCAGTCAGTTCCTCTAACAGCAATAAATGGTAGGCCCTTCTGAAAAACATTTGTTTTAGATTTTCAAATTCATTATCAAACTCCTGCACTGTTGTAATCATACGTGCTGCTCATACCAGTTGTCCTTTAACAACTGATTTTTTCTGTTGGAAGAGATGGGCACTAGTATAGTGTAGGAAGGCATTTAAATAAGTTGCCTTTCTACATATTTAGGCCTCATATCTTTCCTTATCAAAATTCTCACTAAGATTTACATCCAAAAATGCAATTTGTTGTTCATTGAATGTGTGCGTAAAAGATAAAAATTTGGTAGTATTATTAAAATGTACCAATTCAATGGCTATTGATTCTGCCCCCTTAATAAGAATAACTATATCATCCGGGTATCTTGTATAGTAAATAATTTAATCCATAATGTCTTCATTATTAAATATAAAATTATGCTCCCAGTGGGAAATGACTAGGTTTGCAAAAGCAGAACCACAAGGAGACCCCATAGCAACACCCCTAGTTTGTACATATATATATAAAGTTATAGGACAACACTATGTCCAATAGTTCTTTCATTAGGGAGATTTCTTCATATGGGGCCCTTTTATTTCTCAAGATGTTACTCACCCATTCTATCCCTAATTGATGTGGAATTGACGTATATAAATCCTTTACATCAACAGTAAGGAAGTTAGAATTAAAGGCCAGTTGATTAATCTTGTGCAAAAAAGACCATGAATCCTTACAAATACATGTTTCACTAGTTGCATATTTCTTTAAAACAATATCTGTCACTTTAGCACAAGCATACGTAGCCGAGTTGCGTCCATCCACAATGGGTCTAAGTGGGGGGGGGGGGTCTTACAGATCTTTATGAATTTTGGTTACTCCAAATATTGTAGGTGTTATTGTTTTTTAAATTTGCATATAATTATACATACTGGCATCTATTCTGCCCTTAATGTATATATCATTCAAATAAATTTTAATGCGTTCATTAGTTATATTTAATTAATTAAGTGATGCTGGCGTATATGAATCAGTTTCAAGCATACTTTCCACTTTTTTCTCATAATCAGTAATATCCATGAGAACCAAACTCCCTCCTTTATCGGGCTTCATAAATCGCACTTGAGCTGATCTTAATCTATTCAAAGATTCCCACTGGTGTTTATTAAGGTTTTTTTACCTACTTTTTACAAAAATATTTAAATGTGTTGTTATGAACCATTCTGAAGTCTAACTCACAAGCTCTTTTAAAGATGTATAATAAGTGATGCAAAGGTGGATTATACATACCTGGAATACTAAACTGCTGTATACATGAATTTGAATCATGTAACAGAACATCGAGATTAAGTTTACGCATGAACATTTTTAGTTCCAAAATCAATTTTGATATGTCCATACTATTAGTAGGGACAAATGTTAGTCCTTTTGACAAAATATTCACTAATTCCTCTGAGATAATAAACGAGAAATAGTTATACACAAAAAAATAATTTGCAGAATTGACTACAATTGTACATTGACAGTCCTGGTTATCCTGATATAAATTAGTTACCTCCACTTGCCATTCCTTTTCCAGCAATTCCTTTTGGTTTGTTGATTTCTTCACCAACAATTTGATGTGGAGGGGTCTGGATTCTGCTGTGCATTAACATGTCGTGCATTCTACTGATTAGTATTCCCTTGATTTTCTTGCTGTAAAAGATGTTCACTTCTTCTAATTTCTGTGTTCCCATTATTCAAACTATTAGCTAAAGGGCTGCTAGTCGATTGCTGTGTCACATTATTTATGTGTAAGTCCTGTTCAAACACTTCATCCGGACTAGCATTAGCAGTCTCATGATTTAACCCACTTCCCTGTATGGTCCACGCTTGCAATTTAGGCGAGGGGGATATGCAGTCCCTTTCTGATATTGAATAAGGTTATCAATTTTCTTGAGCTTGGCCTGTTTATTCTTAGCAATATATTGGTCCAGACTAACAAAAATTCTACTATACTCATACTGGTATTGATGGAAATAAATATAGGCTTTTATTTGTTCGTTCAATTTGGAAGCGGCCATTGTGATTTCCTCTGCTAGGGCTGTATAATATTTATGAAGTAGTTCAAGAAATTGGAGCCCTTGCTGATTAAAATGTTTTATGAGGTCCAGATGGAATTGTGATTGAGCTACAAGCCCTGTAGGATACTACCAGTACCTAAGACCCTCCTTAGGTAATATTTCTGTTCTGATGCACTCCCGAAGTATTCTGCTTCCAGGCGTAATTTCTTATATTTTAAAACATTTTGGTCCAAATCATTAAGCACATCAGTAATGTTCGGAGATGGAGGGCTAATATTATCATCAGTACGTTAACCATTCATATATCATTAAAAATAACAGGAGCGGCCAGCCACTCTTTCAATACAATGTTCCCATGATTCACAACAGTACTAGCATTTTGATTGTGATTTACCACTGCTGAGGCATAAGTACATAGTTCCTTTCTTAATCACCCCTGTACTGCGGGTACTATATTCACTCCTGTTAGTGCTTGCGAATCACACTGTCCCAAACCACTTCAAATTCATGTCTGCGGTGGCTTCACAGTATATTGCCCTGCACAGAGACTGCCCACTTTCTTTTCTAGAGCATCAGCTTGCTGGGACAGTGCTTACACCAATAATGTGAGGTTCCTGACTGCATTCATATCTGTACCCGGCAACGTAAATAGATCCGGGGTGGACTCCAGTCCATGAGTTGCCATAGCTCCAACAAAACTGACAAACTAAAATCAAACACAGAAACACAAATTAATAAAGTAAAAAAGACACTATGGCTACTGCAAACTGCTAGATCCATATATGCTGTATAAATTGGCTGAAAAAGATGCCAACAGAATCGTATTAATGACAAAAAAATCTTTATTATAAAAATAAGACGCCTTTCGTTAATGAAATCAAACAAAGTTCATCAGATTAATACAACTACATATGTCATTTCCTTTTATGCAATCAAACTCAGTCACATGCTCATTTAATCAAATCCCTCCATAGCAACCAACCTTAATTGCTTAAGTAAGTAAATAACACTTGCTGAATCCATTTGTCATATAGCTAAAAGCTTTAGATGTAAGCAAATATTACCATTTAGTTATAACTTATATAAACATCCAATATTATAAATAAAATATTCTACAAAACTTTCTCTGGTCATAAAAACAGTGATAAATATAAATAAATATATTAAATTTAAAAAAATTTACAACCATTAAAAGTGCAGCAGGTTAAGGAAAGTCATACAATTATAAAATGGCATTTCCTAATTTTTCGGTCATTTATAATGTATCCTACATGTAAAGGGTCTATATTATAACTGCGAAAGCCCGTTTCAGCGAATACATAAATGTGGACACATATTGCGCGAACTGCGAATACACAAAATGCCCTAAACCGCGAAATTCAAAATCTCGAACCGGCATAGATGGCCAACCCCACTGCTCGCTACATACTACCCACCCAAACAAAATAAATAAACCACATACATACACTAACTGAAACCCTACTTCTAACCCTAAAGTAAAGCTTGTATATACTACCATGTATACACTTACCTTAACCCACACCCTAACCCTAAGGTCCGTAACTATCGCACACTTACCTTACAGAGCTATACTGCAGAAGGGCCAACTATGCTGTTTCAAGATTTTGAATTTCGCGGTTTTGGGGGCGTTCGATGTATTCGCGGTTCGCGCAATATGTGTTGACATTTATGTATTCGCTGAAACGGGCTTTCACGGTTATGATATAGACCTCATGTAAAAATACCAATTTGTATCTTAATAAGTTCTTAAGCTTTAGTAAGTACATAACAGAGCACATGTTCAGACCTGGTGGGCTATACGCATTAAGGCGTACTTGCCATTGTAATTCTTCCCTTTCTAGATGTAAAGGAAGGGGTCCTCCCCTTGGATTATGCTCTATCTGATCTATAATAAAAAAATTTAAACTGTGTTGGGGAAACATACAAGTATGCTTAGCTAATGCACTAAAAAGAAATAAATAGATAAAGAAGATAGTCAAGACACCCTTTTGCCAGCAACATCCTGCTCACCAGTCCACAGGAAATCAAAGACAGATAGAAACAGTACTTCCAGGACCTTCTGAATGAAGAAAACACATAAGCGGTACTTCCCAGACACAGCCCATGATGAAAGAAGAAGAGAAGCCCACCCTTGAAGAAGTAAGAGAGGCACTAAGGAAAATGAAGCCACAGAAAGCAGCAGGCTCAGATGAGGGATCAAGATGTTGGATGAGGTCTGGGAGAAATAGCTCCAGAAGGTACTCATAGCTATATGAGACAAAGAAGCATCTCATATGGCTGGAGAATAATCATGCCAGTGTACAAGAATAAAGGGGACATCCACAACTGTGGTCAGTCCAGACTTATCTAACACTTGTCACACTGCTTGAACATTCTGGAGAGGGTGATTAACAAACAAATTTGCAGAGAAGTAGAAAGATGGGAGATGAGCAGTTTGGATTCAGATCAAGATGCAGCATAAGTGATCCAATGTTTGCCGTGAGAAGAAGCTAGAGATGAGAAAAGAGTCAAAATGGGAACTCATAGACTTGGGAAAAAAACATATTACAATGTCCCAAGAAAGCTGATTTGGGCATTCCTGCAGTGGTTTTAAGTATCAGAAACATTGGTAGGATGAGTGCAGGGTATGTATAAGGACCCAATGACTCAAGTATGAACAGTGTGTTTGGAATCAAGGAGGGGTTGACAGTGGGAGTGGGTATGCATTAGGGTTCAGCACTGAGCTCATTACTGTTCATACTGGTGATGGACTACATTTTGTTTTACTGGTTGGAGGGGACAGATTAACAAAGTTGCTCTGTGCAGATGATGCAGCATTACAGGCAGACTCTGGCTAGGAACTTCAGCAAAGGATAGGGTAATGGAGTGCAAAACTTAAGTTAAATGAGATGAAACTAAGAACAGATAGTTGTAATGGCAACAAATGGGATAAATCAGAAGAAGATGAGAACTGAGATAGAAAGGAAAATAGTGGAACAGGTTAACAGCTTCAAGTATCTGGGCAGGTTTGTTGAGGAGAAGGGAAGTCTGAATGAGGAGGTCAAAGCTAGAATCAGAGGGGCTGCAACCAACTGGCAGAGAGTGTCAGGGGTAGTATATGACAGAATAATGCCTAAGAAGCTGAAACTTAAGGTGTACAAAACAGTGGTGCAACCAGTACTACCGTATGGAACAGAAACCTGGGCAATAAAGGCAGACGTGTTGTGGAAGCTGGAGGTGATAGAGATGAACTGTCTGAGATGGGTGGTAGGATGCACACTGTGGGACATATGAAGAAATGGAGACATCAGCAGAAGACAAAGAAGCACCAATTGCAGAACATCAAAGATAATGGTCATCCAGGCACAGAAAGGCAGAAGACAATCTAGTGAAAAATATTTGGAACAGACAGGAAGAAGGAAAGAGGAAACAAGGGCATCCAGCAAAGAGGTGGATGGATTGTGTGAGAGAAGACCTGAGACAGTTAGGTATGACTATTGAAAAAGGTAGGAGTGTAGCACTGAATCAAAAGGGATGGTGACTGTTGACACAACACCTGACCCAATGTAGAAAATGAGAAAAAAAGGGGGATTGATGATAATGATGTTGATGTATGGACACTGGCCAACATATGTTGACTGAAGGGCCCCTGGAGCTAAGTCTTTGGAAAATAATGCAATGCTAGTGCTTTACTCATAGCACAGATATTTTGGTGTTATAGGAGAGCATGTGGAGCTATTTCGGATATTAATGTTTACGGGATTGTTTTGTCAATTGATAGCACTTTTATTGATGGCTAAATGATCTAACAAAAAGGAGCAAAACAGCTTTGGCTGACAGTGGAGTTTTCTTTTTCTCCACTGTTGTGTGACTTCCAAGTAGCTATGTTTAAGTTCAGGAAGTTTGTGGAGTCTATATTATATGCTCAAAGAGTCTTTTCTTCGAACACGTAAAGGTCGACATGTAAAGAGTGAAATCAGTAAACCGTGAATGGCTACTTCCATGAATTTTTTCCTAGGGAAAAAAATTCACTTGGTTGTAAACATAAAAACAAACTTTAAAACCTTAATAAAGTGGGGGGCTTTGCCCCCATACTCCCCGATGTGGGGGGCTGTGCCTCCCACACCCCTCCAACTAAATATACCAACTCCAAGATCGTTCTACATCGGAGAAAATGGCAATTGCCGATAATGGCCAAGCTAATTTTTTCACAGGGAAAAAATTCACGGAAGTGGCCATTCGTGGTTTCCAGCATTCGCTCTTTACGTGTCGGCATTTAAGTGTTCGAAGAAGAGACTCTTTGAGCATCTAATATAGACCCAGTTTGTAGGGTGTCTTCCCATGTGGGTAGTGCAGGGAGGCTTGTAAAAAAAAAACAACTTTCTTGTGAGGTTTGGCAAAAGTTACTTCACTCCTTCTCTTTCAATCACTCAGCACTCCATAAAAATGCTGTTGGTCAAGCAACAGATATCCATTTACATGTCATTATAACACAACTGTGTTCAAATAGAAAGTTTTTATGGTAATTCTGCATACAGAACATGATTGTTTGACTTTTCAAGCACTGAAAATTGGACACTAGCTAATGGTTCTTGTTACGCAGGTTCAGTCTTGTCTTTTTCTTTGCTGAGTTCTTGGACACTGTGGAAGCAATAATATGCTTGTAATCCATGGAGCACCATGATTCTGTACTACTACCAGGAAAAAAGATGAATGTAACACCTTCTTCAGCATGGGACCCAACTGTAACAGCACTTAAGAGGGGTGCTTAACAATTACTAAGCTCCTCTGCTGTTATGATCTGATCTCATGCTAGGGACTAACATACATACATACGGTGCCATCTGACAAGGAAGAGTGGCATAACGTCCAGGGTATGTTTCTGCCTGCTGTCTATGACTCTCAACTGTCCCTAAGTTTGACTTATATTTTTGCTCTCTCTCCCTAGTAACTTAGTTGATTTTCTGGTAAATCACCAAGAATTGCAGTCAGTTAATAATGCCATATATAGTGTTTCATGCTTCGTATTGTTCAGAAAATAGATATTGATACAAAATCTGTTGTTCTATTAACTTTTTAAGTGAATACAAGCAATATTTAAAAATAGTCTCTGATTCTGTTCCTTTGCCCCCCATTATTTTTAGTTATTTCCAGAATTCTTAAGCAAAGAAGTTGAGAGGTATGGTGCTGTCTTTTTGAGAGCACTCGCTTAGTTCTTTATTGGCTTTCAAAGCTAGTGGAACACTTTGTGCTCATGTGTCTTTTTTTCTGTAACTAGTAGTACGTGGAGCAATTAAAGCTCCATGAACTTCAAAGAATTATGACTGTGTCACTGATCATAACCTTGTATTATGACTATGTCACTGAGCATAACCTTTTATTATGACTATGTCACTGAGCATAACCTTTTATTATGATTATGTCACTGATCATAACCTTTTATTATGACTATGTCACTGATCATAACCTTTTATTATGACTGTGTCACTGATCATAACCTTTTATTATGACTGTGTCAATGAGCATAACCTTTTATTATGACTGTGTCACTGATCATAACCTTTTATTATGACTATGTCACTGATCATAACCTTTTATGACTAGGTCATTGATCATAACCTTTTATTATGACTATGTCACTGAGCATAACCTTTTATTACGACTATGACACTGAGCATAACCTTTTATTATGACTATGTCACTGATCATAAACTTTTATTACGACTATGTCACTGATCATAACCTTTTATTATGACTATGTCACTGAGCATAACCTTTTATTATGACTATGTCACTGAGCATAACCTTTTATTATGACTATGTCACTGAGCATAACCTTTTATGACTAGGTCACTGATCATAACCTTTTATTATGACTGTGTCACTGATCATAACCTTTTATTATGACTGTGTCACTGATCATAACCTTTTATTATGACTATGTCACTGAGCATAACCTTTTATTATGACTATGTCACTGATCATAACCTTTTATGACTAGGTCACTGATCATAAACTTTTATTATGCATTCTTGATCTGGATGTCTAGATTCACCTCTAAAGCTTTACTCTTGAGGTGAATTTCTTGGCATTCATGTCTCAAACCCATGATATGCTAGCTATGATTGGAAATGCAACCATAATCATCTAATATCTAGCTAGAGGCACGTACGTTTTTATTTGGTATGTAAATGAAATGCTTATTTTTGTGCAACATAAGATAATTTGTACATTTAAGTTAATCTGTTAAAACAATGTTAAATAAACAACTGTATGTAGTTAGAAAGTTTTGTGAGTAATATTGTGCAGAGGATAAATTCAGTGATAATACGGAATTGATTGCAATAGCTTGACAGGTCATTATTGACCAAAGAGTAACAGTAAATGGCAAAGGGCTCACACAAATGGCTTGTTTTGTTTTATAATTTAGTATTTTTATGAAAGCAAATGTGCAGTTAATTTAAATTAATAATTCGAACCAAAGCAGCAAACTGTGGTGGAGTACGGCAGACCAAATGAACAGGAACACTCCAAATGTAATAAAGTTTTAATCCACAGTATTGTAACAGACACAATACAAAGAGAAATGCAGTTGATAAGCGCTTTCACCCAAAAATGAGCTTCATCAGATCATATTACTGCTACCCATCATTCCCTTATATACAATTCATGAAATATAATCCAATTATTCAATAAAACAATCATGATTCTTAAAACTATATGCTGTCACTAAAAGAATGGTGCAAT
The DNA here is from genome assembly GCF_019279795.1 of Protopterus annectens. Classification (NCBI taxonomy): domain Eukaryota; kingdom Metazoa; phylum Chordata; order Ceratodontiformes; family Protopteridae; genus Protopterus; species Protopterus annectens. The sequence continues at coordinate 625,043,768 of NC_056743.1, read as the reverse complement.
ATGAACACTATGCATGAATCAAGCTCATAATATATACTTTTAAAAATGTGCTTCTTTAAAAATGTGCTTCTTTAAAAACACTAACGTGCTATGCTATAAACAAGATGTACAAAAGAGTAATTAGTATAAAAATGTACTATATATGAAAATGTGTACATATTATCATATGTATATTGTTGTGTATATAAAAAACATATCTATGTTGTTTGTTGATATATATAATTGACTATAATAAATTATATAAGCATCACTAGATGCATACAACATCTCAACATTTCATATACCAATATACATCAAATTTGATAAAAAACCAAGAATGTATCTTTAATGACAACTCATTCATTGTAGATCATATGGGACAGTACGTAATACAAATGTATAAAAATGTATAGAAATAGCACTATAACGTGAAGCTATGCTATCTAAATTTCACATTAATATTCCTTCTCTTCTTCAGAGCTGGTTTAATAGAGGCTCTTTCATTCAAGCCTGAGCCCCTATCAGCTCTTAATCTCACAATCCACTTACTTTCCCTATCCTCAGTGTGGTTTCTAACGTCCCCACCTCTGATGCTAGGTTTAATTACTTCTAATGCCCTAAATAGAAAACAATGTGTCCTACCTGCCTCTACCACATGTTTGGCTAGAGCATTATGTATATTACCTTTCCTCATATGGTATATATGCTCACGTATTCTATCCTTAAACTGGCGGTTGGTTTTGCCAACATAGAACGCCCTGCATATCTGGCAGACTGCCAGGTATACAATGTTCATACTCATGCACGTGGCCTCTACCTGAGTTCTAAATTGCACATGGGAATCAGGATGAGTGAATATCGTTTCGTTGTCAATATATATACATTGATTACAATGACCACATGCCTTCATATAACTGAAAGCTGTCTGTTGTTTATCTTTGTTAGAATGACATAACAACCTCCTGAGGTTCAACTTGTTCCTGAATAAAAATCGTGGTTCCTCTCCTACTACTTGTTTGATTTTATCATCTGTGCACAGAACTGACCAATGTTTACTAAATATCTCCTTGAGAACCATGTGATCATTAGTATATGGTATGGATAACTTCACCTCTTTCCTAATGGTTCGCGAACTGCTTGCCCTCTCTGGTCCAGGTCCATAGTATGGTGCTGCTCTGTCCTGTCTCAATTCGTATATGTCAAACAATTGGTTATCAATCTCCTTGTCATTATAACCACGTTCTGTCAACCTATCTCTTAGGTCATTGATCCCTGTTCTAAAACCTATATCAGTGGCATTGAGTCTAGAAACACGCATGCCTTGTCCTCTTATAATGTTCTTAAATATATAATGTGGATGCATGCTATCTCTCGATGATATTGTGTTGTGATGACGGGGTTTGCGATATACGCCTGTGTTAATTAGGCCATTGTCTAATTTCTCGACAAATAAATCCAAAAAATCTATCCTATCGGTGGAATAGTTCATTGTAAATATCAAGTAACTAGTTAGATTATTGATCATCTCTAGAAATCCCTTCAACAAATGCATATCCCCTCTCCATAACAGAAAGACGTCATCTACAAAACGTCTGTAAAATACTACAGATTCCTTATATTCAGCGGTATTAAACAGTATTTCATTCTCCCAATGGGCTAAAAACATGCTCGCATAGCTGTTCGCACATGGCGTACCCATGGCAACTCCAGCTTGCTGTTGATATATTATGTTACTAATAATACTAATGATCACATGGTTCTCAAGGAGATATTTAGTAAACATTGGTCAGTTCTGTGCACAGATGATAAAATCAAACAAGTAGTAGGAGAGGAACCACGATTTTTATTCAGGAACAAGTTGAACCTCAGGAGGTTGTTATGTCATTCTAACAAAGATAAACAACAGACAGCTTTCAGTTATATGAAGGCATGTGGTCATTGTAATCAATGTATATATATTGACAACAAAACGATATTCACTCATCCTGATTCCCATGTGCAATTTAGAACTCAGGTAGAGGCCACGTGCATGAGTATGAACATTGTATACCTGGCAGTCTGCCAGATATGCAGGGCGTTCTATGTTGGCAAAACCAACCGCCAGTTTAAGGATAGAATACGTGAGCATATATACCATATGAGGAAAGGTAATATACATAATGCTCTAGCCAAACATGTGGTAGAGGCAGGTAGGACACATTGTTTTCTATTTAGGGCATTAGAAGCAATTAAACCTAGCATCAGAGGTGGGGACGTTAGAAACCACACTGAGGATAGGGAAAGTAAGTGGATTGTGAGATTAAGAGCTGATAGGGGCTCAGGCTTGAATGAAAGAGCCTCTATTAAACCAGCTCTGAAGAAGAGAAGGAATATTAATGTGAAATTTAGATAGCATAGCTTCACATTATAGTGCTATTTTTATACATTTTTATACATTTGTATTACGTACTGTCCCATATGATCTACAATGAATGAGTTGTCATTAAAGATGCATTCTTGGTTTTTTATCAAATTTGATGTATATTGGTATATGAAATGTTGAGATGTTGTATGCATCTAGTGATGCTTATATAATTTATTATAGTCAATTATATATATCAACAAACAACATAGATATGTTTTTTATATACACAACAATATACATATGATAATATGTACACATTTTCATATATAGTACATTTTTATACTAATTACTCTTTTGTACATCTTGTTTATAGCATAGCACGTTAGTGTTTTTAAAGAAGCACATTTTTAAAGAAGCACATTTTTAAAAGTATATATTATGAGCTTGATTCATGCATAGTGTTCATATTGCACTATTCTTTTAGTGACAGCATATAGTTTTAAGAATCATGATTGTTTTATTGAATAATTGGATTATATTTCATGAATTGTATATAAGGGAATGATGGGTAGCAGTAATATGATCTGATGAAGCTCATTTTTGGGTGAAAGCGCTTATCAACTGCATTTCTCTTTGTATTGTGTCTGTTACAATACTGTGGATTAAAACTTTATTACATTTGGAGTGTTCCTGTTCATTTGGTCTGCTGTACTCCACCACGGTTTGCTGCTTTGGTTCGTATTATACATATATATTTCCCGTGTACGTGGAGTATTTGTCTACATAAGGCAACCCTTGGTACTTTTAAATTAATAATTGTTGTATTCATGTCTTTTAGATGATTGTTTTGAAGGTGTCAAAGGGATATATGGATAAAGAGTGTCTGGTTGTATGACTCAGGTGGCAAATAGATTGTATTACTGGTGATTAGAGAATGAAAGGTTAATGGGAAGTGCAATGACTGATTATGTAACATGGGTGGAAAGTATATGCTACACTGCTTAAGGTAGTGGAGTGGTAAAGCTCTACATGTATGGAGTGGTACTTCTTAATTGTACATTATGGGTCAGAGGAAAGAACGTTAGAAGCATGTACGATAAGATTATTGGGAGGTAACTGTTAGTTTAATTTTAGGCTATGGGGGTATGCTGGTTTTTAGAATAAAGAGGCAGTATGGAAGAGGTATGCATTAAACATCATTGGATGCCCAGCCTGTGGGTAGCATATCATAGAATCATAGGAGGTTACTAGGCTAATGGCCCTGGGGCCCTTGCAAGCCTAGCCAAGAGTTTATCCCCAAAAAGAAACCTCATTCAGCACCTGTCACCCCTGTCAATATTGTTTAAAATGGAGTAGATTTTAAGTGTCAGATGATGGGGTGCAAGTCTGTAAGAAGAGGGAGTGTAAGATTATCCAAGGCATGTGGAAGTAGGGAGTAGAATGTTGGAAGTTACAGAGTATGGGAGTATATAGCACTCAGGTTCAGCATGGCGGTTGAGGCTGATGGGTTCAGAGGAATGATCAATGGTGGTTGTTATCTAATTAGGCTGAGGAAGAGTATTGGTATGAAGTGCCAGCATACCCTAGGACCTGGAAGGGTTTGGAGGGAAAGGGGGAGAAAGATGCATCCTGGAATATATAGAATTAACAGTCCAGTTAAAAGGGTGAGAGTTTGACTATGCTGACATGTGAAAAAGTAGGTGTTACTTTCCTGCAGGAACTTAAGCTAAGGAAGGGGGAGTGTGGAGGCTTGGAGAAGAGGGGTCAGAGCAATGTGTTGTACAGTGGAATGTGTGAGGGGCTGTGATATTATTGTTCAAATGAGGGTAGAGAAGAGTATGCAGTGGTTTGCAGGAAGGCTACTGAGAAGTTGTGTAGGGTACAGGACATGGTTATTTGGAGACGAGATTTTAATTTTAAAGAGAGACTTTGAGTGGATTAAGTACCTCTGTTTTGTTTTTATTGCCTATTTTCGCTAACCACACTATTCCAAGCTTTTTTATTAACCTTGCAACTTATTTGGACTGTTTTTTGAATTCAGATACTGTTTGCACTTTAACTGATCGATTTTAAGTATTTTCCAACTGTTTTAACTGTTGTGGACTACACACTCAAGTGCGATAGCCATTTTTCTGCCTTGAAAGTGTTTTTATTACTGTATCTGTTTTAATTTTCGAAAAAAAACAAAAAACAAAAAAAATCCTATCTCTCTACTTGTTTCCCGCCTTTCTATAACCAGTAGAGTCTGGTTTTCAGATTTTGCTGAATTCTGGACTGTTTTGTAGTTTCTGTTTTGCCCAGACCTTACTAAGATAGAAGGAAGCTTCTCTGTTCATTAGTGAGAGTGGTGAGCTTTGAGCAGCCTATCTGTAGCTGGAGGAGTGGTTTCAGTTCAGAATCTGTAGTTTTATTGGCCATTTTGGGCTATTTCTATCCCTTTCATCTTTCTGTTTAAAAAAACGTGTTTGCATGGTTTTTGCGCTTGTATTACCTCAGCAAGATCCTGCCTGGGTGTCCTGCAGAGTTCTACAGCAGCAGAGAGAGCAAAGAGAGACTTTGAGAGGATTAAGTACATCTGTTTTGCTTTTTATTGCCTATTTTCACTAACTGCACTATTCCAAGTATTTTTTATTAATTTTGCAACTTATTTGAACTGTTTTTTTTACTTCTGATACTGTTTGCACTTTGATCGATTTTAAGTATTTTTCAACTGTTTTAACTGTTGTGGGCTACACACTCACGTGTGATAGCCCCTTTTCTGCCTTGAAATTGTTCTTATTACTGTATCTGTTTTAATTTTCGAAAAAAAACAAACAACCCCCCCCCAAAAAAAAATCCTATCTCTCTACTCGTTTCCTGCCTTTCTATAACCAGTAGAGTCCAGTTTTCAAATTTTGCTGAATTCTGGGCTGTTTTGTAGTTTCTGTGCTGCCCAGACCTTACTAATATAGAAGGAAGCTTCTCTGTTCATCAGTGAGAGTGGTGAGCTTTGAGCCGCCTAACTGTCGTTGGAGGAGTGGTTTTAGCTCAGAATCTGTAGTTTTATTGGCCATTTTGGGATATTTCTATCCCTTTCATCTTTCTGTTTAAAAACCCGTGTTTGCACGGTTTTGTGCCTCACGCAGCACCATTTAAGTAGGGTTAAACTATTACCGGCGCCAGAATGTCTGCTCTTCAAGTTTTCCCTTAGAACTAGCCAGTTCAGCTTTTAAGCACTCAAATCTGTTCCTTGTAGCTCAGCACTTGCCTAGAAACCATTGTAAGCAATAGATAGACCACAAATTGCTACAACACTCAACTCTCCTTGCCAAGTAAGTAAAAACAGTTAGTACTTAAATAGTTAGTGCCTAAATAAATAAGTACCTATCCGGGCATGTCCAAGGGTCAGCTCCCGGTGGCTTCTCCTGTCCACCTGGTGAATCTGGGCATCCTGAGGCAATGTAGCAATTGCCTCATGTAGACAGACAACCCTCTCCTCCTACCACCTAACACTACAACATGTCAGAGATGCACCTATATTGCCAAACTGGAAGCCAAGCTCTCTCCAGCCAAGACTGGACTAGTCAGTCAAGAGAAGAAGGTAAACACTCGCACCACACCACACACAACACGTAATCCTTCAAAACCTACACACATACATAGTAACACAAAACACACACCTACATTCATGGAGGTCCTTAAAACAAATCTGCCCAAACAACAGAGACCTCCGAAGCTGAAACGCAAACAACCAACACCACCTAACACATCCCAAGTGACACATAACTCACAAAACCAGTGTGCCACTCAACTTCAGCCCCTAAGGCAAAACAACGTACCCAGCACACTAATCATAGGTGACTCTATAGTCAGGCACACTGATGTCCCACTCATCAGAATAAACAATGAGAAGATTACAGTTAGCTGCCTGTCAGGTGCCAGGATCCACCACATAATGCACACAGGCAGGTCACTCCACAACAAGTAAAAATATGACTCTGTCATTGTTGATGTTAGAGTGAACAACCTGGACTACATGAAAAGAGACAGGGAGGAGCTCTTGGATCTTGTAGCTCAGGCAGGTATGACCCTAGCCCTGAGTAGCATCCTGCTATCACCCAGAATGATACCTCAGTACAAGGACAAAATGATTGACTTCAACAATTGGCTAAACTTCTGGTGTCATTCTAAGGGGATCCAGTATCTGTCAGCCTGGGATGACATGATTGACAGGCCACAATGCTTTGCCAGAGATGGCCTGCACCTGTCAACCCTGGGTTTCCAGATACTGGCTAAGGCTCTTGCCACCCCCATAGTGCCTTTTTAGGCAAGGTTCAAATGACAAAATTACTACTGTGACTGGTACAAACAAACAAAATCCGAGGGTAATGCTACTCAATGCTAGAAGTCTAAACCTCAAAATGCACTCTCTCAAGGCACTCCTTAAAATGGAGAACATCGACATCTGTACAGTGACAGAAACCTGGTTCAAGGCTCATGAGAGCACCCCCGCAATACCAGGCTACAATTCATTCCACACCTTTTGGCCATCTAACCTGGACCGAAACATCAGAGGTGGAGGCATGCCCATATTCACCAAGGATATCCACACCTCCAGGCTAATTGCCCAACATAATGCATCCAAAATTTTCCAGGTGCAACTAACACTGGGCAAGACTGCAATCCAAACTGTAGCTTGCTACAGATCCCCCACCATGCCCCAAGACTCTCACGCCACCTTTCTTAACATACTGGAAAATATCAAGGTACAACCCAACACCCTCATACTGGGAGACTTCAACTACCCCACCATTAACTGGGAAAACTACTCATGTACCAACACATTGGTATAGCTTTTTTTGGAATTCATAAATTCCAACTCATTGGACCAACTAATCCAGACCCCCACCAGGGGCAGCAATATCTTAGACCTGGTCATCACCAACATGGGCAATCAGTGCTCCACACTAGAGATCATCCCCTCGTTGGTCAGATCTGACCATAAGCTAATCACCCTGGACATCCACATCCCACCCCCTATTAAAAAAAAACCACTGTAAAAAACTTCTCAAAAGTCAGCTTCATGCTTCTTAAGACAGAAGTGGCTAACTTCGCCACTCCCATCCAGACAGACAGTAGAAGTACGACTGCTGAATCCTACATCAATGCACTGTATGAACACATACACATGTGCATGGACCATGCCATCCCAAATAGAACCAAGACGATATCCTCCAAAAAAAAGAAGCCAATTTGGTGGGTCCCCTGCCATTAACAAGCATTACAACCAGAGGAAGAAACTGTTGCAAAAAAGAGTAAAATCCCAAGACTGGAAAAACTCCATTGTCAGCCTCAGTAAGAAGCTGAGATCCCTCATAAAGTCCTCCAAATCTAGTTACGAATACAAAATTGCCACAGATTCTAAAGGCAATCATAAGGCATTCTATAGCTATGTCAAGAATCTCAATGGCAACACTCAGATCTGCTCAGAGCTACAGCACAATGGCACTAAACATACAGAACCAGCTGATATCGCCAACATCCTGGCAGACAGGTTCAGCACAAATTTCTCCCTCCCTCCCTCACCCTCGAAAGGGCCCAACTCTATACCGGATGAATTCCAAGTCCCTGTAATCACGGCCACACAGGTGAAAAATGCAATCATTAAAGCCAAAAGTACAGCAACCATGGAAACTGACAACATCCCAGGCTGTGTTCTGCATGAAATACAAAATGAACTGGCACCTCATCTAAGTACCATGTTCAGTCACAGCCTCACTACAGGTTTTGTGCCTACTGAATGGTGCACAGCTATGGTGATCCCACTTCACAAAGGGGATCGATCCACCACGGACCCCGGGAACTACTGACCCATCAGCCTGACGAGTCTGATCTGCAAGGCCATGGAACATATCATCATGGAATTTATAAACAAAGACATAGATAACCTGCAAACTCTGCACACCACCCATTTTGAGTATGTAAAAGGTAGATCATGTCTCCTAGACCTGATCGACTTCTTTGAAGCAGTCACCAAAGCCGTGGATGAGGGTAACGCAGTTCACACAACCTACCTAGATCTCGCCAAGGCCTTCGACACCATCCCCCACTCTGGTATTATTGATAAACTCACAAAACTGGGCATAAACCCCTATGTCATGCAGTGGGTGGCTAACTGGCTCACCGACAGAACCCCGCTATGAAAGTAGCCAATTCCAAATCCATCTCCAGACCGGTGACAAGTGGAGTACCACAGGGTTCAGTACTGGGTCCCCTCCTGTTTTTCATCTACTACTTGGAAGTCCAAGCCAACACAGGGGGCTTATGGATAACAAAGTTCGCAGATGATTGCAAACTGGGGGCTATTATTGAATCCCCTAAGGATGTGGATATTCTACAAAAGGGCCTCGCTGAGACAGATGCTTGGTGTCAAAACCATGGCCTTAAGCTCAACGCCAAAAATGCATAGTTATCCCCTTTGGGAAAAAACCTGTGTCAACGACCGACCACATAGGCAGTAGTCCACTCAACACCGAAAGTGTGATACGAGACCTAGGGACACAGGTAGACAGCAGTCTCTCCTTTGACAACCACATAGCCACAGTGGTCAGGAAGTCCCTCTAATGTGGCACATCTCATCACAAAAGGTTTCTCATCCAGAAAAAAAGAGTTCATTGTCCCCCTCTACACAGTCCTCATTAGACCTATTATAGAGTACAATGCCCCATTTGGGATGTACCTCACAAGACATTTGCAACAACTGGAAAGACCAGAGAAATACCTCACAAAGAGGATCACTGGCCTTAAACAGATGCCATATGCAGACCGCCTTAAGAAATTCCAGCTCTACTTTGTCACATATCGCCTACTCAGAGGCGATCTCTGCCTAACATACAAAGCCATGTCAAACCCAGAGCTGTTGGACATGCTACACTTAGAAAAATCCCAATCCCTGTGGGTCACATACTCCAGTGACCTTAACCTTATCACCACAATAAACAGAACTTGCTGGAGGGATAGGTTCCTGTCCCAGAGACTTCCCAAACTCTGGAACAAGCTGCCCATTCATGTCAGAGTACCTCATTGGCCCTGTTTAAAAAAAATCTGGACAACTAGATGGGGAATAGGAAATTTACCCCAGATATCACTTCTGTGGCTCTGCTCGACAGGGGCACAGGTAAATAAATTTCTGGGTGGCTAAAGCCAGGGAATCTTCATGGCTAGGCTTATATAGGCCCTGGGACCCATAGTCTAGTACCTACCTATGAACCTATGTGGTGTTGCAGCTGGAATTAGGTTGCTTGGTGTGATCGATTTACATAAGTGATATTATAAGACCTTGAAAGATGAGATGGGGTTTGGTGGACAACTGGAAGTAGAGATGGGTAAACTTTAGATAGCTTACATTTATTAAGGTGCATGCAAACAGATGAGTAGGTTAGATAGAACTTCAGTAGATGCAGATACACGCTTTCAGGTGCAGTAAGTAAGTATAATGGAGAGAGGGTTATGAGATCACATGATAGTACCTATGGTGGGGGTGTTGGTGAGCGATAGTGAAAAGAGTGGCAGGAATAATCCAGGGAAATGCTGGGAGGAGTAGCAAGAAAAGTGTTTGCAGGATATGGAATGATTAGCGGAATGAGGAGGAAGAACAGCGAAAGTTAGTGGGACAGCTTGGAAAATGAAGACTATGGGTTCCAGGATCAGATGGAGGTGGAACTAGATTGGGGAATTAGAGATGAAGATAAGGAACTACAACAAAGTGGGGCAGTAAGATGGGAAAATAAGGAAGGAGGGCTAAAATAAATGAAGGGAAGGAGTGACTGAAAGTGTTAGACGAGTTAAAGATGGACACAGATATAAAGAGGCAAGGAGCACAGTGGTATAATAAGAGGATGTGTAGGCAAAGTCATTGGTATGGCAGCTGAAATAGCAGAGGAGGAAGGTATTGGTGGTAGAAGTGAATGGGCTGGATGGAAAGATAGTGGTAGGGAACAGGTAGATGCGAGAGGTCTTCAGGGAGTTCTATTGGTAGGTATATAATAGTATGGAGGGCAGGGGAAGAAGCTTATAAAGTAGTGGGAAATGCTCTTCTGGGTGTAGCAGAGTAGAATACTAGTGAATGGAGATATTGGATAACAGAATTTATAGTGGCTATCAGACAGATTAAGGAAGGGTGAAGCAGGGACTGTGATGACTTTCCAGTTGACTTTTACAAAATGGAGGGTCTCAATATTGGTCTTACTTTTGTAGGCCTGTTGCGGTACTAAGGTGTGTGTGGCCAGTCTGTTGTATGGGAGAGACAGTTATAGTTGTTTTGCCTGAAGGGAAAGGGGATCAGGAGGACCCAGGAAACTTTAAGGCAATATCCCTGTGTGATGCAGATGTGCAACCACAGATAAGAGGCTTCACAGCTGGGCTAGGGTTAGTTTAACCTATGATGAAAGGGGAAGTGCACACAGCTTTTCTAAGGGAGAGGTTGTCTACTGATCATTGGAGTTTGGTACCACACTTTGTGGAGTTGAATGAAAGAGAAGGGGAAGGGTCAGGTAAGACAAGTATGATTGTTAAGGATGTGCAAAAAGCTTTTTATATGGTTAATTGGTCCTTCTTGTTTAGTTCAGAAGAACAGGTGGATGTGTGAGACTATAGTCCATAGATACAGATATGCCCAGTGCTATATCTTGATCTGGTGCCCCCTCATCCCTTCTTTGATCTGGCATTTGCCGCAACTATGTACACTCACTCAGCTCAGAGTTGAGCAAAAAAAAAAAAAACTCTTCTTTATTCTTAAACTGTAGCAAACTGCTTCCCTGCCTTCAACATTTGTAACAAGCAGCTGCTACTGTTTATGCAGAGAGTGCTACTATACTTCTGCATTTAAGAAAATGTTCCTGATCGTACCCCCTAGCACTTTGTGCCATTTGCCCATCCCTAGCTATGCTTCTGGGTGGGTCCAGCCTATTAATAGGGGTACAGGCTTTACATCAGCAGCTAGAGATGAGAATTATGACTAAAGGGGGTATGGCAGATGTGGTTAGGTTGGGAGGGAGATGAGGCAAGGTTACCCTCTGCCTCCAACATTTTTTTTGACTGTTATGGAAGGGTTAGCACAAAGTACTAGAAAATGATTGCAGTGTGATGGAGCGAAGGAAGTACAAGTAGTTTGAACTAGTTTATAGATGACTGTATGTTGTTTTTTGAAGATGTGGAGAGAATGTTACTCTAGGTCTTAGGAGGTATTTGAGGCTTTTAGGAAGGAATCTGGGCTACATTACCATTCCCAGAAATCTGCAGTTAGAACTGGGAGGAGGAGAAGTCTTCCCTGAGTTTGCCTTGTACAGTGGAAGAATGTATTTGATATATAAATATATATATGTGTGTGTATGTGTGTGTGTGGGGGGTCTATATTATCACAGCAAAGATTTCAATATGCATATACCATTTGGGTGTCACCAAATGTTCGAATATTGAAAACTTTGCAAGTGTGAACGGAGATCATCTTAGGGAATTCTTCCCTTTAAATCAATGTAGAGCAATCTCGAAGTTGGTATATTTAAGTAGGGGGGTGTGGGGGGTGCAAGGGTGCTTGCCCCCTGCATAAAACCCGTAATGAAAGGTTTCCTGTTTTTGTTTTGTTTTTTAGAATTCGAAATTTTCAAACTTCGAACATATGGTGTCGACCATATGGTATTTGGAGTTTGAAGCTTTCGATCCGATAATATAGACCCGTGTGTGTGTGTGTGTGTGTGTGTGTGTGTTTATATAGCCTCTTCAGTGTGCTCCCGCTATGACTGCCGTATGTGCACTGCTTCGGATGTTTACATAACCTACCATAGACCAATGTCACAGGTGCACTCAGTGCTAATACCACTCCTCTTTGGCTGCTGACATGTGAGTGCCAGTGGAAATAACTCAGCAGATGTGCAGGAACATCATCCAGGCACATTCTGCTGCAGCACAGTTCTCTGCGTTGCTGCCAGGTGTGCTGTGGTATTTGGTAGGATGCTGCTGAGCACTATAGTAAGCTCAGTGTGAACATGCAGTTCAGAAATAGTGAGACCCCCTGCATGATTTTACTTATGTGTGCTAATCATAATCATACCCCTGCCCCTTACCCCAGCCCGAAAAATTAGTGAACTAAACACCTTTTCCTTAACAGTACCACTACACAAGACAGACACACAAATGCACACTTCAAGCACATCACGTCACAAACACAGCATACATCTATCCCCTTCCTAGACCTTACTTTAACACTTATCCACAAGCACTCATGCATACGTACATACACATGCATGCACACACGTGCACACACTTATCCCTGATGCTGAAACTGTTGTTACAAATGAAGGTTTTGGCATTATGACCCACTTTCCCTATATTCGATGATCCACAATTTGAGTAGATGGCCACTCAACAAACAGAAATATTTGACCATTTTTACTACCGAAAAACTTTGTGACAAAATCAAAGTGCTTCCAAGCTTACTGTATATCTATATATATCTATATCTATATATAAGTGTGCTTGTGAGGCTGTATTTGGTCACTTGTGTGAGAGCTATGTTTTGTTTAGTCATGTTAGGTTACTGGTGCAGATGCTGGGCAAATAATAGACACTACTGTCTAGATACTATTATGAATTCAGTAAGACCTTTGTTAGAATCAAATAATAAAACAGTGATTTAAAATATGCTACTTTTTATGTGGATTTTTTGGGGGTATGACACTGTAATTACCCAGTATTTTCTCTTTTCCCTCTGACTTCAGTTATAATAGACTTTAATGTCTTGCAGCTTCGCTTTGAAGGTACAATCTTAAACTTTGAAATGTCAGCAATGGGGATATTTGCTCTGTGCACATCATATGTCAAAAGCTAACACTATATACAAACATTTTCTAACAGTAAGTCCTTGTTTTAATAAACGTGACGGAATGGAATGCAGTGTAAGCAGTTTTAAGATTTCCAGCAACATCAAGCCTTCACTAAATGGGGGTTCCACAGAGAAAGAGTGAGAGTGGCAATATCTTAATGTGGCAGTGAGAGTGGCAATATGTTAATGTGGCGTGTTATCTTTTATATATAAGCTGCTCTATAGATGACTGAATGCTAAAGGTCTAGTGCCTCATATCACCCAAAAAAGAGAAACTATGGAAAACTGTCTGAAAAAGTCAGGAGGTTATTGCAAAAATGTAATACAAAGTACAAGCACATTTGCTCCATATTTTTGACTTTTCTGATATAATTTCATTGTGTCAAAAAGTTATAAAAGCCATCTAATAAGAATAACAGCCTGTAATATCTGTTGATGGTTGTTCACTAAGTTGTCCTTATCATCTTTGTCTTCCTTTTCTACATTCCCCACATTATCATATATTTCAAACACAACATTCTACTCAATGTTATTTTGTTATTGCATATGCGTCAGTATTTGATAATTCATCAACTACACTGTTTCTAATTTATGCATATGCATCAGTATTTGATAATTCATCAACTACACTGTTTCTAATCAAACATTTATTTATTTATTTTGCTATTGGTAAGCAGAAAATTGTATGAAAGTTACTGGAAAATTACTGAGCAAAGCCAAAACATTCTTGAAAACTGGGAGCAGATGACAAATTAAATTACAATCTGTACACTAAGCACGATCCATCCTTTGTGTACTCAAAGGCAAATAAATCTAATTGTGAAATACTAGTACTATTAACAATAATAGCAATTTGTTAACCAGCTAGGCCCACTGCACACACAGTCATTTGTCAGGGGCAACCTGGAAGAAATGTCTGGTTAAGAGAATTGTTCAAGGTCACACAGTAGGCAAATGAGTGTGGAGGGAATCAAACCCAGTACTACAGGATCTACAGGTCACAACTTTGACCTTCTGCACCAATTGCATAGTGAGTTATTCCAGTAAGAGTATTAGAACCTGGTATCACTGAATTATACAGGAGACACGGACAAAGGCACATAAGGGATGCAAAGCAGTTTTTTTCTGCCTTTGGAATTAACGTGTACGAATGGAGCACTGTCTTTACATACTACAACACAAAAATGGAGAGAATAGCTGTGGTACTTTTCCATTAAGAGGAAAGCAAGTAATAAATGTTTTCCCTATGCTTACATGCTTATGTTTCATAGACATCTATCCTTGTCTTCTGATGCACGTGTCTGTAAAAATCTGTGCTGTATTTAGTGGTCCCATAATGTGACATCTCTATAAGAAATCTGCAGTACCAGGTTCTAACACTATTACTGAAATAATCCATATTTTAATTAGAAACACAACAGTGTAAAGCATTATTCCTTTCTCTCTCAGTTAATAGCTGTTTAAAATACCTGAAAAGTGTAATAATGCTGTGACTGAACACTTAGAGACAAGGGAGACAACAGACAGGTCCCAAAAAATCTCAAGGCAGATGAGTTTTGACAGCTTTTTTCAAACTGCTGAAACCAGGAACTATTTAAGTTTAGTTCACTCTGCAGAGACTGGAACTGTGATGATGTAATATGAGCAACTCTTATTGCAATCAGTTGAAGGTTGTTTATTACACTTTGTATATGTGAATGCATTGCAGAACAACATATAAAGTTTCACTCATACTACTATATAGCATGCACATCACATTTACATCAAAAACAGTACCTAACATTTTTTGCTGCATGATAAAAATAGTAAAGCTGAGAAACTGTACAGTAAACACTAACGAACTGTGATGTACAACAGGCTTTACTGATTGCATCGAGATTTAATAATGTTACATCATGCTTTAGATATTCCCTGCAGCCTCACTCCCTGGACTATGAACTAATGGTAAACATTTTCTGGTTTCAGCAATTTAAAAAACTCCCCCCAAAAAAATCAGTAATGCTTTTTATCCAGGCACTCCATATAATACTCATTTTGTCTTGTCACCATAACAGGGTTCTGGCAGGCAAAACACTGTTAAATTTTTATTTATTGTGCACGTTCTAGTGCAAACCAAGGTGTAAAAAGGTCACTCAAACATACTAGTAAAAACTGCAAGAAAGAACCAGTAAAGTGACAGCCTTCACTGTGTAACACCTTAAACCTTCTGTAGTGAAAGCCTGTGGGATATATGCAAATGCACCCTTAAAGACGTAACATTGTTTTAGCTATATGGCTTCAGAATACCCAAGATTTTTTACTCATATTTTTTATAGTCTTTACTAGTGCATTCAGGTGGTGGTGCAGCGGTAGCGTTGTCACCTCACAGTTAGACGGTGCACGTTCGATTCTCAGTTAGAGCGTCTTCTGTGTGTCGACATGCGTGAATGGGCGTTCCTTCGTTGAAGGTTGTGCATTAGGCCCGGCAAGCCAGCACGTAAAAATCTACTGGCAATCATTAGTGGACCGGAGTTCCGTTGTGGTGACCCTTAACCGGGAAAAGCTAAAAGACAGTTTAAGACTAGTGTATTCAGGCCAATAAAGCTAAACCCTGCCCTGACCACTAGCTATAGACATGCCAAGTTTTGCCCTTTTTCTGAGTGTGTTAGTACAGCACAAGTGGATTGTTTGGCCATACTTTCTAAAGTAGTCTAAGATATGGCAAGTGTGCCCCTCTCATTGAAGAAAAAAACATGAAAAAGAAAATAACAATGTGAAAAAAAGAACATGAAACACTGAAAATTCTATAATCTTGAAACAATGATGCATTAGTTAAACACTTCTTAAACAAAAAACGTGTGCACTATGGGATATGCTCAAACATTGGTCAGCTGGATTTTCAACATGTAAACAAACATTACTTGGTCTCTTTAGTTTAAAGCTCATAAAATGGCTTTGTCCTAAGAGGTGACAGAACCAGAAGTTCCTAACTAAATACAGCAGATGATTGTTATATAAATACTCAGCAATGGGGCATAAGACAAGCCTCTTCCTTTCTGCTTTAGTTGTAAAAGAAGCTCACTAGCTGAAGTCAGGGGCAACAAGTACAAATCAAATCACAACTGTGCATCAGTAGCCCAGCCTGGGCTCTCTTTTTGTTGCTGAATATATCTAAGCACCATAACATCCTTTTTTAACAAAGTTACAAAATTAATATTGCTAGATATTCCCAGTTACTGATCTATAAGGAGTATTTCTTTCAAACGACGGCAGAATGCTGTTTTGCATTGTTATGAAACATTAAAATCATGGAGATACATCTGGCTTCGATCCTGCTTGTGTACACATCGCACTATAAAAGACTGGTTATATATATAGAAAAAATGAGAAGTGATGCAGCTAGTAAAAAGTGGTGGCTGAAATTGTATCATATTTCAGAATTGTAAAGAAGCTATTTTTGAGAGGCCTATATAAAGGTTCTTTAAAAAGCAACTAAATTCCATGTTTGAAATTGAGTTTTACGAAGTTCTCTAGCAGAAAGAAGGCATCACTGAAGAGAGAATACCTCTTAGAAAACAAGGTCTATATTATAAGCTCGAACAGTTAAAATGCAGAGTGCTAATAGATCGACACATATACATCAATCTACATCGTTACCGAAATGTTTCAACATTGAAACACATAATAGCGAACTATCATAGTTGGCCAGCACTGCCTCCCTGGCTCCGCAATGAATACATAAAGTTAAACATGTTATTTAAGGAGGTGGTGTTGGCCAACTGTGACAGCTCGCTACTATGTGTTTCGATGTTTAAACATTTTGGTAAAGAGGTCGATCTATTAGCACTCGACATTTTAACTGTTCGTGCTTAGAATATAGACCCTAGAAATCATGTTACAAAAACAGTATCATGAATGCAGGAGCTGCCCTTTCAGTGTTCTACCAGTCTCAGTATGCCATAGAAGAAGCTGTAACTACTGATTGGTAAACCTTTTAACGTTTCCATCCAGTTCTGATTCTGCTTCTTGTTCTTGCTAATCTGTTCCTTTTCTCATATCCGTGTGTCTGCTTAGGGACTCATTAGTATGTCCACATGTGCAACTTTGCCGAACACTCTTCCCTTCCATTTCAATATTTCACTGCATCCTTACTGAACTGATTTCTCCTATTAATTTCCACGTGAATGCAAGGTCAAGGTCGAGTGAATAAATAAACATAATTTATTTCTTCCAGTCTTGACCTCCAGCCACTGCCTGTGATAAGTTTGTATGTTCTCATCATGTCTGTATAATTTTAGTCCCAGTAGTCTAGTTTTCTGGTGCTCCTGATTTTTGCCATCTTCCTAAAAGAATGCTAGTTGACTGGCTGCTGGAAATTGTCCATATTGATTGCATTTACTATTGTCTTTGGGATCTTTATCATGGATGAAAAGGGTCCAAGAAAAAAGGAATAGAGTTATCTGACTTGTTTATGAAATATGTAATGTTTTTCAGAGGCTGGTTTGACCTTTGACTACACACACACACACACACACACACACACACACACACACACACACACACCATTGTCCCTTGTCCTGTATTCCTCTTTTTCTATGACATGCTTTCCACTTATGCCTTACCTGATTGACAGTATGCCATTTTCTTTCTTCTAGGGTATGAACGGTCAGAAGCCCTTAAGCTTTTTATAGTGTTCTACTGCAGATTCTGTGTCTTTTATTAGACTGCTTCTAATCTATGCAATTTCAGATATGTTGACTCCAAATATGGAGATAACACTCAAACCAAACTTTTACCAATGAGATGTCCTGCTTGGACCCCACCACACCTGGACTTTGCCTTACTATAAAGCTAACAGTGGACTGTGCAGGCATGTCTTCTGTTAAGTCTAAAGATGTGATATAGATGACATTATTAAACAAGCTGTTGACCTCAAAAGACAATAATTATATTTAAATCAAAATGTATGCAAGCAAGCAAACAAGTGGCACATGCAGATTATGCAAAATAACACTTTATTATCATACATTTTTCTGGAAAGGCTTTAGAAGACGCACTATTATTTTTACATTCTTTGTTTTTTTTTCACAGATGGTCCAAATGAGGAGCATTTTGCAGAAGGTAAGATTACAATAAATCTTTTTATTATAATCTGAGAGTTTTGTTTAAACCGGTATATATCAACAACAGGGAATATTTACTTGCATGGGGAAAGAGCAAAATTATCAGGACTTCATTAAGCTTTGTGCTCATTTTATGCATCAATACGCTGTATAAAATGATGTAGTTCAACTTCACCTTCATTACAGTGACTAAATCAAAGCACTGTACAAAAATAAAATTGAACAAATTATAAACAATAAAGTGCTAGACATAAAAATAAAAACTGAATAAAACAATAGAATGAAATATGTAAAATAGAACTACTAAGCAATAAGGACATGAAAATAAAATGCAAAGGCACACTCACTTGCTATAAGCCAATTCAAATGACTGGAAGATCAGCCAGATTTACAAATGGCACCAAATATATCAAACTTCACTTGCTAGCTAATTCATATAAATGTCTCTTCAAATGCCTCGAATCTGTGAAGTATTTGCAACACCCTCAACATGCCAGGTATTAGATTCCAAATATATACCCCAGGAGTCAGAACTGCTCAATGTGTTATACAAGAAGATTCAAAGATCACAGTAGTAAGAAGGTTTCAGCTTGCAGCATCACAATGTCGTGATTATATTGGCGAAAGCTGTATGCGAATATGGCAGTCTGGGGTGTGGCTAATGCAAATTAGCTATGTTCCCTTCCCCCGAGCTTTTACTGGGAATGGAATAGTGTGTAGAGTAATTCAAAGAAAAGCCCTACCTTGCTATTTTGGGAGAAACAAGATAAAAATGTGTACTGACTTTTGATGGTGTACATTAATTGATGTCCACGGCAGGAGCAGGGTGGTAGCACCATAGTAAGTAAATACTGCAAAGCTGTGTGTGTGTGTGTGTGTGTTCACATGTGTGTTTATGCATGTGTCTGTATGTGCATCTAGGGCATGCTGGGAGCTGTCTCAGTGTCTGTACATGTGCATGGTCAGGCGCGCATGTTTGTGTGTGTGTGTATGTTCACATGTGTGTTTATGCATGTGTCTGTATGTGCATTTAGGACATGCTGGGAGCTGTCTCAGTGTCTCTACATGTGCATGCTCAGGCGTGTGTGTGTGTGTGTGTGTGTGTGTGTGTGTATGTGTGTGTGTTCACATGTGTGTTTATGCATGTGTCTGTATGTGCATTTAGGGCATGCTGGGAGCTGACTCAGTGTCTGTACATGTGCATGCTCAGGTGAGCACGTGTGTGTGTGTGCCTGTCTGTTTGAATGTGTATGTATGTTAGTATATGTGTGGGCATATGCATGTTTGTAGTGCCTGTGCGATAGTATTACATGGGAACACTAGCATGGTTACTTCTATCTATATACAGTGTTTAATTCAGAGACATAGTAATAAGCTGCTTATGACCTTTTGTCTGATGCAGCTCTCTCATGTTTCTGAAGCACATTTTATCACCATGGCACTATCAGAGCTCCCTGGTGAAGCTCCAGTAGTGCTAGAGTGGCATTTTCTCTGATTGCTGTCCATAGTTTTTGATATATAAAAGTCCAAGTAAATCCAAACAAAAAGAAACGTTAAGGGGGGCTATCTTATTTTTCTCAAACACATAATACAAGGGCTCCCATTAAAATGAAGACCTGTGCCCATTTCTTTAAGTATAGCTTTTGTGCCCAATAACCAATCCCTCTCTTATATATTCTCTGGGATTCAATAAAGCCTACACTAAGTGTACACTAAGTATAAACTGTTCTGAGTGAACAAACACAAACATAACTCACACCTTCATCCTCCTAATTTTAGTTTTCTCACTGATTTTCTTTCAGCTTTAAATACTGAGGGGGATTCATAAAGGTTACCACAAAGTGCAGACTACATGTAGACTTAGAATAACTTTTCTTTACCACAAAGTGTAGACTACATGTAGACTTAGTATAATATTTCTGAGTGACTAGAAAGCACACAAAATACAATAGGGATGTTCTTGGATACAGATTGCTTACACTTAGTGTAGGTGTTATTGAATCTGGTCCATTCCTTTTCCCTCGTTGTTTATGCAAATCTTACTATTACAGTTAAAGGGATGATGCCAGCCCAACCATATATTCTGTTTCTGTATTTACAAATGTTGCTTTCTTTCATTCTATATTTATTTATTTATTTATTTTTCTGGTATTATTTATTATGTTTAGGCATTGTTCTGCCATTTCTAGTGTATTGTACTGCATTATTTTTACTTGTTCTTGACGTATAAAGTGGTTAGGAAATACACACGATAATAAACCTGAACTTATTAAAACTTCCTCTGCATCCTTATAAATATTTTGAAGAATTTTCTTCTTATGGCATTCTTATAGAATGGTTTGAGAGCTACAACCTCAGCAGTGCTTTGCCTAAGCTGCTGATTTAGGAGCTGTGTACAATCAAACAGAAAAATACATTAATTTGCTCATCTAGCTTGATAATGCTGCTTAGTATACTCAGATAGATAATCATACTACAGACAAGTGGTCCTCACTAATCTAGAAATGTGCCTCATAAAAATATGCATTTCAGGAGTTAGTATGGTGTGGCAACTAGGCTGTTAAGCAATAAAGTTGGAAACCCAGGTTCAAATCCCATAAGTTCTGTCTTACATACTCTAAGAACCTGTGAAATTTTCAGCTTAACAGCTCTGGGTGAAGTGGGGGCAAGGCAAGCTCCCTGACACTCCCCCCCCCCCCCATTCAGACTGCTTTGCTTGCTGTATACTTTGAGATTGGGCAGCCATAGGGGAAGTTAATCAATTGTTAAGTAATGTAATAGGGTTTGATGGACTGTGAATTTACCAGATAAATCATTTACTGTATACTCAAAGTGAAACAAATGATTAGGACAAGGTCATGATCTTACATGTTCTCTACTGCCCAGTGACATAGGTACTGAGCCCCAGAAACAAAAGTCCTTTTCCAAGGTGAATTGAACTCTTGTGCCTACCTAAGTCAATGAATATGGTCCAAGTATGGCACACTCTGTCCAGAGTACTTGAGAAGACCCAAACAGTTTATAAGCCTGTGAAGAGAAAAGTACTTCACAAACTGCAAAAATGTAGAATGTGATACCTAAACTCAAATATCAAGCACTAGTACAGTGTTAATACTTGTTACTAATATAAAATATTATTAAACTATGGGACACTAATATTCACTTCTTGTACCTTTACAGTATGACAATGTGCTAGTAATAATAGCAAGGTACTTTTGCACATTCACTGCCACAATAACCAGATTTTAATATTTAATATTTTTATGCAGGTGCCTCCTTAATTAAATAACTAAGCTGGAAGGAAACGTAGCTTATCTAGATGTTATTACACACATGCACAGTGTATGCATATCATGTATCAAGCTGGTGCACTTCATCTGTAATGTCTGCAATGTACCAAAGTCACAGGATGACTCAGAAAAGGTAGCTCCACAGTGCTAAGAGTACTGCGCTATTATGCTCTAGCAATGCTATGGAGCTAAGAAGTGATTCAGAGACCCACAACAGTCACATGGAAAAAAAAATGTTTAACTACTCATTTGCAGGTCTCTCAATCAAGCACCTAGTGATCCCCCTACCAACCCTTGCAAAGTTATTGCAAAGGCACCTATAGATAGACACACACACACACACACACACACACACACACACACACACACACACACACACACACACACACACACAACTTCCCCGCTGCTGCCATGGAGAACAATGAGTATACACCTTAAAATAGTGAGCTCAGTTAAGCTATTGTGCACTAGAGCATTAGAGCTTGGCTTTGAATCACTCTGGCTCACTATTTTCAATCCTGGAGTAAAGCTCCAGGACAGAGTATATGGATAAGTTACATTAGCTGTGCCTCCCCTGACTAATGTGATCCCATGAGATGTTATCTAGCAGACTGCTGTAGTGTTACTTACCTGATGTTTCATGCTACCCTAGCACTATGGCAGGCTATGAATCACACATTAGTAGTACACTTTAGCATAGCTGCTAAAAACAGGTTTGTGCAGTTGATGCTTGTTTCTGAATACCCCCCCCCCCCAAGTTTAATCTGTTTAAGGGCTGATGCTGAGTTATTTATGTATATTATATATGGCTGTGCATTAAAATAGATTAGGTTGGATGTAACTTTTAGACAAGGATTGACTTACACTTCTCAGATGGAGCTAAATTGCTCAAATACAATTCTGATCATTTAAAAGCAAGTACCTTGAATCTTAAATGGGTGTATTATTGTGAAATATGAAGACAAGTTCTAACCTTACTCAATTATTTTATTCATTTGTACATAATTTTATATAAAGGGCTGGCCAGTGGTGCAAATGGTAGCAATCTGGGCAGCTGGCTGGAGGGCCGAACCTGGCTTAAAAAAATGCCCTGTCTACCATTAAGTTTTTAAAAGCATGCTCCCTTCTCAGCCCTAGAAACCTCAGGATGATGTACAACATATGTACATCCAGAGACATAAACATGGTGAGATTTAACAGCACCTCTCAGGATTTTCCTCCAGCGCAGACAGGAAGCAGAAAACTCAGGACATGCAGAAACTTCCCCTGAGTGCAGAAGAGATATTAGCATAGTGTAGTAGATATAGACTATCTTTTTTATTAATTTTGTGAGTATCAAGAGTTTTCTGCCCCAGCGCAGATGTAGGCAACAGGATTCAGAGATGCAGATTGAGTAGACAGTGCAGGTGTGTGTGTGTGTGTGTGTGTGTGTGTGTGTGTGTGTGTGTGTGTGTGTGTGTGTGTGTGTGTGTGTGTGAGAGAGAGAGTGAGAGAGACAGTGAGACAGAAAGAAAGAGAGAGAGAGAGAGAGAGAGAGAGAGAGATGCTCCATTTAGAGGGCATTGTCTAGTTAAGTGACTTTTCTCCATATCAGACTCTGAACCTTAATTATTGAGAGACAAGAACCTTAATCCTCCATACCAACTGCCAGGCCTCCAATAACTTTTTTTTAATCACTGAGAGTTACAATCTGTCAGTGTCAGTCTTAAATTTACATAGTTTTGTGGTTCATAGTCAGTGGTGCAAGAGGTAGCATATTTGACTTTGGTGCAGAAGGCTGTGGGTTGTATTCCCACACCAAGTAGGTCAACTGCAGACAGTGTAGCATTAGGAGTATTCTGCACTCCTGAGTATGTTGTCCTTTGGAAGAGAAGTTAAACTGAGGGTCCCATCTACTTGAATTGGTGGTAGCTCAGGTAGATGTGAAAGATCCCACAGCACCTACTGAAAAGACCAGGGGAAGTGTCCAGATACTCTGGGCAAATTTCCCCTAGTAGTATACATACCACATTGAGTCTCCCCTGAAAACAGGCCACTTGCCTAGTGGGACTAACCTGATTAACAAAGAATAAATAAAATTCATGTTGATGCAAAACTTGTTTGATAACTTTTTAAGTGATTTAGAGCTGTTTGTCCTTATCTATATCCAGTTTTGCAGAACATCTCTGATTTTGCCTTGAGTTTATGCCCTGTTCTTGATCAAGTCACTTAACCAGACAATACTTTGGAGCAACTGGAAATTTTGGCTAGGCTTCTTAATGGTCCACTGGACTGCAAGCCAAGTAACTACCTATGAACCACTGTACTTATGGTGTAAAGGAAGGAACTTCATTGTATTAAATGGGAGCATCATCATGTGACCCATGTTCTTTGGATGTGATCCTTGGCTTCCTTCTTTTGTTGAATGTTGACACTTGTGTTTATTATTTAGCTGTGAAGAAATTGGGCAGAATGAAGTCTATGAATTTAATATTAATATTTTAACTATGAATACATTTTTAATATAGCTTGTTTTTGCAGGTACATAGGTATGAAATGCAGTGTGTTTGGGCTACAACAGCTTGTCTAACATTTAGTAAAGTTAAAGAAAGCTATGAGCTGTTAAAGGGATGCTTCCTGTAGCACATAGTTTGATTCCTTAAGTCTGCATTTGTTTTCAGTGTAACTCATCCAAGTTACTTTACCAGACAGTACTCATAGCCGGCTATTCCTGAAAAAGACACTTGCATCCACTGAGGTGTCCCAAGCTGTTAAAAATGTGTCACACATTTGACTTTTGAATTCCTGCATCCTGCATACATAGGCACTAACTGGTACTTCACTCTATGCTATTTGAATATGAATCTCAGCACATCTCGAGTAGTTTAATGGGTTGCCAGATGCATTTTTACTAACTGTGAGTTTTGATGGAAAAGTTTACTGTTTCACACGCCAGGTCTGTTTTCAGTGTTAGGAGCATTTTGTTTTGATTAATAATCTATCAGTGTTTTTTTTTCTGTAAAACTTGAAATAAAAGTTTTAAATGAAATTCAAATCTCTGTGGAAATTGTAAAAGTAAAGAGGAAAACAGTATGTACACTGACAGGCCTGAACAGTGTTTATGGTAACAGAGGAGAGACAGCCAATGATCTGGCTCTTTGACTCTAAGATTGTATGCTGCAACAATACAGCATTATTAGTCGTTCATGTAAGCCAAACCTGTATTAAGTGATGCCACATGGGATAGCTATTCTTGATGACCGAAAGTACGTAGTGAAGTCAAAATTGAGATGTAGGTATAATTCAAGCATGTAACCCCCACCCCTCAAAAAATTAAATAAGTAAATAGAATGCTGTATGCAGAAATACTTCTGATTTTTGTATGACTTGTGGGTTGTTACACAAAAGCTGCTGTAACCGTTATATTGTATTTATTCATTGCAATAAAGAATGAATTAATTCCTTAAGGCGCCTGGATCGTTCAATATAGTATAAATAGATTGCATTTTAGTAATATATTTTTGCAGTACCTTCATTACAGCCTGCAGCAACTGCAGAGGGGTTGATATTTGTCAGGTCATAAAGTGATGATCAGAACTGCCTAATCTTCAGCATCTGTTATGTAGTCATTGTTGCATAATAATGTGATAAAGTCTTCTCTACTAGATCAGATTGTAAAGGATTTCTACATTTAGTTACAAACTATTACAGTGGCAGTTATTACAGAGCACTAAAGCTCCAACTTGTTAATGAGGTGCTTCCTGTGGCAAGGGTACAGGGTTTGAATCTTTACACCTTCAGTTACCATCTGTGTGACACTGAGAAAGTCACTTAACCAGACCATGCTTTGGAGCATCTGGGAATTTGGGCTAGGCTCCTTAATGTTTTCCAGGACTGCATGCCTAGTAATGGTAAACCTGTAGTCATTGCTTGCCAGCCATTCCCTATTGCATAGCTGATCTAGTTTAGGAATGTTATGGCAATATCATTAGCACACCAATTTTTTTAGTGTAACACGGGCAACTTATTCTTCAAGGGCAGCAGGCACAGCATTTGTAGATGAAGCAATGAAATGCAAAGTTGTTTTCCAGGAGTAACATCTGCATTAGTAATGGTTTTCTTAAATGTATAATTATTCAGATGACTATTACTTCTGCAGAGATTCTGCATATTGACTAATATTGGTAGATGATAATGATGACAGTTTGAGTGGTCTTTTACGGTTGAAATGTTCTGAAATGAGTAGTTTTGTTATTGGTTTATACATTTCGTTTTACTGCTTATTTCGAAAAAATGTTCAAATCTACCAATTGAAAGCACACTTTAGCAGATGCTGCATTATAAGATAAATAAGTAAGTATTAGGCTAGCTGCCCTGGTGGGCCATTTTAAGCCCACCCAATTTCCATTTTTGTGCTCACATTAATGTATTGCATTTGATTAGAGATTGGCCATATCCATTCCATGGTAGACAATTATATATTACCCCTAATGAGAATAATTGGGATCATAAACAAGGAATATAATTTAATACAATCAGGAAGGCGAATCAAAGAACACATGTACTTATACATTGCCCTAAAAATGTGTGCAGAGGACCCATGGTTTGAAAACAGCCCAAGGTGCACTTACTCTGGCACTGGCCAGATGCATCTTCAATGAATGTGATTTTCAATACATTTTAAGTGAATTCAACTTTCAAGGCCAGAGATGTTTACTGCTGCTCATGATAAGTTATGTTTTCAATGTGAGACTGTTTTTTTTTTTTTTTTTTTTTTTTAGCAAATGGCTATATGTGTTTGTGCTATAAAATCTGAAATAAAAGTTTTAAATTAAATCAAAATGTGTAATCATTGTAAAAGTAAAGAAGCAAATAGTATATGCACTGAAAGGTTTGAACCTTATTTATGATAACTGGGGATAGACAGCCAAATAATGAGACATTGGAATGGCTGTGTAGGGCCCTGGTCCATTACCCTATCTAGGGCCTCTTTTGACCATATTCTGGCTCTAGGTGTGAGTGTATACATGTATGATATGAAAGAAAGACCTGGTTCCCTACTTCCATGTCACCCTTTGCACAGTAAACCCCGTAGATATTGGTGACCGTCCAAGGGATCACTGGACAAGTTGGCTGTGACTTACAGGAAAGAGAGAGAAAACCTTATACAGGCAAATTATTCTGAAATCTGCCAAGCCTCATCCATTAGACATTTATGTTTCCATCTTGATTTAATTTGATTATTCATTTTATTTGAAACTCAAATATCTGAATTTAAAGCAGTCTGAGTCAACGACTTAACATGCATTTAAATGGGAGTATCTTGTCAGACAGTAAGATGCACATATATACTGATTTAGAAGGTATGCCATTCTTTATCATATTTCTGCTCTGGAGCTTGCTCTATTAGACTCTAATGACAAAGATTTTCTAACTATTCACAATGTCTGGCACCAAAAATCAATACGTAAGTAATGAGCACATGTATGTTGTTTCTTTTTTTTTTGTCTTTATATATCGACTTTTTTCATTCTTTCCAATGTGATAATGTCCTCAGTAATGTGGAAGGATAATATTAATATAAAATAGGACACAAAACAAATTGTTGAAGGTGCGTGGATAGAATTTGTTCTGACTTTCTGAAGGGGAAAAAGCTAAATGCAATAAGATGTTCAGGGACATGTGTCTGACGTGTAACTCATGATCAGGGTGAAAGCCATGAGGCTGTCCTCCTGTCATGTGTCAGACCTGTCTGAGAAACATCTCTTTATGTCATATTACTTCTTTAGTCCGCTATTAAGTGACACTGCATATGTGATTTACAGCATGCATAAATGAATGGAAAGGCTTAACACTAAAAATGTATGAGATGCATTAAGCAATCAGATCATTGCATTTATTCAAACTACTTCATGAGAATACAACTTTTTCCCTGAACAGAAAGTGGTCACAAAATATTAACTTTGTTCTTTGCTTCTCTATAGTTGAAGATCCCCAAAAGTCTATATCCTCCCAGACTGGATTCATCACTGTGCTGGGCATACTGGGAATGATGGTCTTAATTGCATTTATCTTGGTACTGATGTTCTACTATTCCAAAAACAAACAAAAGAAGTAAGTACATAAAGAATGAGAAATTACACAGATTTCATACGTGTGTGTGTGTGTGTGTGTGTGTGTGTGTGTGTGTGTGTGTGTGTGTGTGTGTGTGTGTGTGTGATTATGTGTTAGTGTACTGCAGCTGGATTAAAAAACTTGGTTATTTGAAAGTGACCTTCTTACAACTAAAAGAAAAATTATTTAAAATGACAATGCTGTAAGTGGATTTCAGGAAGGATGGTTCCCTTTGGGCTTGCCTGATAAGCACAATAATAGCCCCTCTTCTCTTGCAGCAAACCCCCCCCAGAAAACAAAAAAAAACCCAGCTGTGAATATCATTAACATATCAAAGGCTGCAAAGCCTTACGTATATCAGGGAAGAGAGAGATCTGCTGACCCTGAAAGTAAGTCATAGACTTTCTGGTATCTTAAGAATTCCTTTCATATGAAAAAAGATGCAGACATATCATGTTCCTTCATACCAAGGAGGTTGATTAACAATTAGCCAAAGGTTTGCAATTTAAGAAGTTTAGGAAGAACCAGCAGATATGCATATGACTTTGCAGTCTGGTTTTATATAGTATATGCTTGGATGTCTAGTAGCTACTCTTGTGTTCCAAAAATCCAGAAACTGGGCAGTGCCAAACAATGAAGGGTCATTTAAAAGGTCTACTACAGGTGCTCATGTGCTAGTAGTTTATGATACCCCTGCTCACCGCCACTTGCTCAAAAAAGAAACTGCTTTAATTCCCATCTATCCTGACCAACCAGTTCTACATAGCTCTCCCAACAAATGATCCTATAAATTATATAGCCTTATCATAACCTAAACCCTAAACCTAGAATTTCTACCTAGTCTCCAAGCCAACTCTTAGTTCCCTTACCCTAAACCTCCAGTCCACCCCCCCAAAGTTCTCAAATCACTCCCTAAACTTAAAACTGCAAGCCCCTATCATAATCTAAATTCCCAAATTGTTCTCTTACCCTAAAACTCACTTCTTCCTTGCCTAAAGTTAAAACTCCAATCCCCTTTCCTAAATCTAAATTTCCTGATCTCTCCCTAAACCTAAAACTCCCTTCCAATCCCTAACGCTAAAATACTCCCTTTTCTCCTAATTCTAAATGCACCTCCTATTCCTTCCCCTCATTTGCCTGCCCAAACTCATATTTCAGTTTGAACATGAACAGCAGCCTGGCTGATCTACAAAGCACTCAAGTTCATGGCTTCATGACAGTGTTTTTTGAGCACTTGGGACTTGAGCGCCTGCAGAAAACCCTCATTTAAAGACATTTAAAAACAACACAATTTTTTTTTTCATTTTAGTATCAAATAACTTGGATGGCTTTGGGAATTGTTGCTAGATGTGTTTGGGATTTGAATGTGATAAAGTTCATGGTTGTTAGATGTATGCACTACAGCTGCAAATGTTACATAAAATTCATTTTAAGCATTGCTTCTGCAAGGACTTTGGTAAGCAACTTACAACACAGAGAATTCAGTCTTGTTAAAAAGCTTTCAAATACAACTGGACTAACTGAGATGTTCTACTTGTTTCATGTAAATAATATTAATCCTCTACAAAATTACTTTACCTTAGAGTAGTATAAAAACAAACAAAAAATGACCTGCTTATCATCATCAACATCTGAAGAAACAATAGAATGGTACAGTACTTACCTCTCCTAAAATGTTTTTAGAATAGGATTATTGCACCAGCTACGTGATACTTAATATTAAGTAATCCTGCTTTGGAGTGCATATGCAATCAGTGATGACAGACTGCACTTTCCATTAATTCTGTATGTAGGAAGGGTTTGTTTCCTTCTTAAGCCCTTCCCCTTTAAAACCAGCTAGGATGAGGATTAAGAGTGCCAGTCCCACTTACAAACAAAATTGAGGGGCCACAATCTACCCCAGCCTCTTAACTCCCACAACAAGCTTGCAGCAGACAAATCATGCAATCTCCGCTTTAGATCCAAACACTTTGGCAATATCCCCCCTCCAATATCATAAAGACCTCATCTCATTACCCACCTTCCATCAACAACTACAAACATATCTTTTCTAGAAGGCACAATGCTGTTGCCACAATAAGGGCCATATTACCTAAGCACATTATATCCCCACTATCCTTGATTTACAAACCTTCTAGCTTACCTCCAAGGAGATTACTGCATACCACTTAAGGAAAAGTAACACGCCACCATCAAGCTTTTGTCCCAAAACCTCGTTCTGATTGCCCTGAAGCTTTGTGGGTAATCGCCTTTTCCTCTTTACCTCCTTTGAGATTTGTACATTTCATCAACTGCATAAATCATGATGATATGCATGATAATCTCCTCATTTAAATTGTATTATTTTATTTTATTTTTCATTTGTGAAGCAATGCACCTGTGCTGTGCCTGTAAAAGGTCAGTTTTGATCAGTGCATTAACCTGGTTAACCAACAAATAAAATAAATAAAAATAATATTTTCCAACATGGCTGTGTTGTTATATAATGGGAATGTATGTTAGGCTGTTTTGGGGTGTGGGGGTAAGTGTACATAAAGTAATGACCTTCAATTTGTTTTACAATAATAATTTAAAGTTATGATTAACTATCCCATATTAACAATTATGTTACAGTGAGTGTGACTGATTCAGTGTAACTACTGACGTCTTAATTTACACAAAATTTTCCAGGGATACTAAAAGTCTGATGAAAAATATTTATTGTTTAAAAATAAAATTGTATAGCATTACACTGCTAAAGGTGCATCGAAAGATAGGAATGAGAGAGAAGAATTAAATATTTCAAAACAAACAAGAAGCACATGCTGAGACTTATGACTGATTTCTACATTAAAACTGTCTCATCTCCTAAAATGCTTCTCAAAAAACTCTTAATACCCAATTACTCTCTCTCTCTTTCTCTTTCTCTCTTTCTTGTAACCCATTTCCCACTCTAATATGCATGTTCCCTTAACTTTTAAAAAAGTAACATCTGTCTTGTTTGCATCTTTCTGTGCAGTAACAAATTCTGCCCACAAACTGACATGAAACTATGCTAGCTACTAAACACAGAGCAGAATATCATTACAGAACTCTTCTATGATCTATAATCAGTCTAACTTAGAGCTAACCCCATTTAAAATTCCCCAATACCCTACAAAAGGTCGCATCTCCATACAGTATCACCTATCCATCTCTAGATACCTTCAGACTATTCTGAACATTAAAGTTGACGAACTGCATGCAGCACTATCCTTTTATGCCCCTGACAGTGCGCTAGTTACTGAAACATGGCTTAAGCCACATAATAAAGACAATGAATTACTCTCCCCAGGCTATAACCTACTTATAACATCCAAAAGAGGAGGTGGTGTTGCCCTTCTTTTCAAAAATAACCTTACAGTTGACCTTATAAACATAAACATCCCTACTTTCAACAATGCTGAAACCCTATTCGCAAAGGTAAACATTAACCCACAAAAAACAACTGAACATACTATGTTCATCCATCCCTCCCGAGGACAATATTAACACAGTGGAATCCATAATCCATTGGGTAACTGAATCCCTTCCCCATGAAACACTCATTTTAGGCGATTTTAACATAGACTGGACTTCAGTAAACTCATCCCTCCCCACAGCTCATATAAACCTACATGGCTTCATTCAGATTATCCAAACCCCAACTAGAATAGATAAAGCTGTCAAAAAAATAATCTATTTTAGACTGGATCCTCACTAATCACCCATCCAGGACACAATACTGTGGCACACTACCTGACACTCTAAGTAACCACCACCTTACTTTTGTGTTAAGACAACAAATTAAACATATACACAAAACTCTTTAGAGCAGATGACCTCATAACAGCACTGAACCACTGCAACTGGTCACCCCTCTCAAGTCTTCCCCCCTTGACAAGCCAATAGACTACTTTAACTCCTCCTTTCTGAACATACTTAACCAACTTAACCAAGAATAATTTGAACAAAGTCCAACTCTGCTACCTGGTTCACAAAAAATACCTGGCTTCTACTAAAACAAAGGGATAAAGCATGGGACACTTGTTGTAACAACAAAACTAACACTAACAGGCAATTATTTCTTGAATTAAGAAATAAGGCAAAAAACAAATAAGAATGGATAAGAAAACCCATTACTCCAATATACAAACTAAGCAAAATTCTAACCCTCAAAAATTCTGGGCAGCCATAAATAAAATTCTCCAACCCCAAAAAACAGGTACCCCACCCCCAAACATTGACACATCCACTAACAACACTGCAACACAATTCAATTAATATTTTACTAACTCCATTTTAAAGCTGGCAACAAACTCTTCTCCCACAACCCTCCCAAATCTGCCAAACTTTCCAAATAACCAAAACTACTTCTCCCTCCAACCAGTCCAGACCAGTAGAATCTTCAGATACCTGACCAAACTAAGACCCACTACCCTAGAAACTGATAAACTCCCAGCAGAATACCTCCAGATTGCAGCCAAAGCTATCTCATACCCTGTTTCTATAATTATTAACAGGTCAATCTCCACCCACTCTTCTAGAAAATCTCACATATAATACCTCTACACAAAGGTGGAAACTCAACCGAGTTACCTAATTACTGTTCGATAGCTATACTATCCCCACTGTCAAAAATCCTAGAAAAATGTACTCATTCCCAAATACCAAAATACCTTCTATCCAACAATCTCCTAGCTGAAACATAACATGGTTTTCACTCTAGCTTCAGCATCGTCACTGCCCATATCAGCTTCACCAACTTCGTTAATAAAGAGCGGAATGTAGGCAATCTGGTATCCACTGTATTTGTGGACTTCTCCAAAGCATTTGATACAGTCTCCCATAAGAAACTATTGGCTGTACTCTCAGAACTTCAACTAAATAACTTTGCACTCCTGTGGTTTAAAGATTATCCTTCTAACCGCCAACAAGCCATTACGTGGCAGGACTCTCTATCCCCCCTTCTCCCTGTCATCTTACGTGTACCTCAAGGATCTATACTTGGACCCCTGCTCTTCGGAATATTCACCAATAACTTCCATAAAGCCACCCTTCATGCAAGCTAAGTCCAATATGCTGACAACTCCACCTTAATCTGCTCAGGTCCCTCTCTCCGACTTCTACAGAAAATAACCCAAGAATCGTTCACAGCCATTGAAACTTGGTTATCAGTCTCTCAATTAATACTCAACCTCAAAAAGACCCATATTATGCTCTTTCACCCCTCCAAAGCTATAGATCCCATTCCCCCTTTTACAATTATTGGTTTTGACAATACCCATATCACACCAGTTGCACAAACCAAGCTATTAGGAGTCATCATTGACCAAAACATGAAATTCGACAAGCACATAGCTGAAACCATAACAAAAGTGCACAAAAAACTAGGCACACTCTACAGATGTAAAAACTATCTGACTACTAATAGTAAAATGATCATAGCAGGAACCTACCTACTCTCCACATTACTCTACGCTTCTCCTGTTCTAGTTAACCTAAATAATGGTGATCTAAACAAATTATCCACTTGCTGTAACAAAATAACTAAATTCGCTGCAGACTCTTCCTACAGATCTCACCATTGCCAAGCCCTCCAGAAACTATCCTGGCTAGAGTTACCAAACTTGCTGACCCTAAACCAACTCACTATAGCTCACAAAATTCTTTACCACCCCAACAAAACCCCAACCCTACATGGCCTAATTAACCATTACACGGGTCTATATCAGATAATCAGACTTTTAAAAGTTCAAACACCATATGGTCAACACCATATATTCGAGCTATTAAAAGTTCGAAAATCAAATAAAAAAAAAAAAAAACAGAAAAAAATCCACCTGAAAGCTTAAGCAGGGGGGCAAGCACCCCTGCACCACCCACACTCCCCACTCTTTAAATATATCAACTCCGAGATCACACTACAGTGCAGACAATGGAAAATTTCCATTGCCGCACTGAACGGGGATCTCCGTTGAAACTTTCAGACTTTTAAAAGTTCGATCGTATGGTGTCGACCATATGACGTTTGAACTTTTAAAAGTTCAACAACGTGATAGGAACCCCCATTACACCAATAACCTTCAGCTAAGATCCACCAACAAAGAGCTAGCTGAAGTATCCAAAAGCAGACACATCTCAGGATATTCCCTTTACTCAAGTACTATTGCAAAAATTTGGAACTTCCTCCCACATGAAATCCGGATACAGACAAAGAAACTTGGCTTCAAAATGAACTAACATTCTGTCTCACCAAATCATGGACATGTACATGCTCTGCCCCTGACAAACTCCTCCAAGCCCACTTTATTTCCATTATCTCCCCTCTATCTGGAACTATAACTATATTTGCTACAATATCCTCCTACAACTTCAAACACAGATAATTCCTTGTAATTCAAACTATACCACTGTTCTACATAATGTTGTTATGGACAGTAATGTCTTGAATATTCTGAACTTCTTCCTTGTACTACTAATACTCATGTAAGGTTCTCTGACAATTTTGTATGTTTTTTTTCTAAATTTTTGCATGTTTTTCAATCAATATACTGTATGGAGCTTTTCTCCCTGGGCCTCTGCTGAAAATGGGCAGCCTGCACAGTCGGATTTTCCCAGTAAATAAATGTAAAATAAATAAATACGTCTTGAGTCATATGAGAAGAGCTCTGTGATGGCAGTAACATTAAAGTGAATATTTTTGGAGAAATTTGTATTATCTTTTTACACCCCCAGCCTGTTAGGATTCACCACGATTGTCAGACAAAATGGGTGCCTGTCTTTCTCTATCTGTGTTTGCTTCCCATCTGAAAGAGAGAGTGGCCACACTGCCTGCTTCTTGGACTCTGCTGTTTTCTTTGTACATTCAGTACCAATGACTGCCAGGAAAAACTAACTATTTTCCCGCCTTACTGAGCTAGAATAGTCCAGTTTCAGAGCTTGCTGATCCCTGGGCTTTGTTTGCAGTTCCTGTTACTGATTCTTTACCTAATTTGGAAGAGAGGAAGTTCCCTTGCTTACCAGTGGGAGTGGGAAGCATTGAGCTGCCTGTTGGTCCAGTTTTGTGAGGTTTCAGCCAGCAACTTGTAGTTTATTGGTCGTTTTGGGCCAGTTCCTAGCTTTTTTCAGCCCCCTGATATAAAAAACGCTAAACGCGCGTTTGCGCGGTTTAGCGCGATTTAGCTGAGCTGCTACCGTTGCACACTAGGGCAGCGCCGGTTAAGCAGGTTTAAACTATTAGGGCTACCTAAAGTCCACTCTTCAAATTTTCCCTTAAAACTACCTTCCTCGAACTATACTACTGATCTAATCAGGATATCCTATAACTAAAAAGATCATCTCTACCTAACTCCGAGTAGCCTATTCTGTATCTGTCAAACCTAGCACTTGCTCCTACAGTACTTATCACCGAGATACAGCACTCTTGTTATAGATAGTACCCCAAAAAGGCGAAACCCCATTTCTCGGACACCCACATCCCCGGAATCTCTTTTTAAAGTTTTTTGTCTATTCCTTCTAGCATGTCGAGGGATCAGTTGCTAGTATCCTCTCCTGCTCAGCTGGTGAACCTGGGAATATTGAGGCAATGTTACAATTGCCTCATGTACACAGACAACCCTCTCCTCCTCCCACAAAACACAAATACATGCGAGAGATGCAACTATACGGCCAAACTGGAGGCTGAGCTCTCTCAACTTAGGACTGGCAAGACCAGACAGGAGGAGAAGGTTACCACGCACACTATAGACCCAGTCTCACATAGTACCATTACAACCTCAAATCATACACATAAACACACAAAGACATACTCGGAGGCTCTGATCAGAAATCTACCAAAACAGCAGAGGCCACCAAAGCAGACACCCAAACAACCACCACCTCAGAACACAACACCTGCAACACATAGACCTCACAGTCAGAGTGACAAACAGCCACAGCCCTTAAGGCCAAACACAATGCCAGACACACTAGTCATTGGTGACTCCATAGTCAGACACACTGACGTCCCGCTCACCAGACTGAGTAAGGAGAGAGTTACAGTAAGCTGCCTGTCGGGCGCTAGAATCCACCACATAACGCAAGCACTCAGGTCTCTCAACAGCAGGTACAAATATGACTCAGTCATTGTCCACGCTGGTGTAAACGACCTGAGACGTACCTCCTTGGACTACATGAAAAGAGACATTGAGGAGCTCTCTGATTATGTAGCCCAGGCAGGTATGACCCTGACCTTGAGCAGTATCCTACCTTCACCAAGAATGATGCCACAATACAGAGATAAGATGATCAGCTTTAACAATTGGCTTAAACTCTGGTGTCATTCAAAGGGGATCCAATGTCTGTCTGCCTGGGATGACATGCTGGACAAGCCACGCTGCTTCAAGGGACGGCTTGCACCTGTCACCCTGGGATTCGGATATTGGCAAAGGCACTTGCCACCCCATAGTGCCTTTTTAGGCAAGGCTCAAATTCTAAACCTACCACCCTAGAACACAAAAAGGAAAAAACTAAGGGTAATGCTGCTCAATGCCAGAAGTCTAAATCTCAAAATGCACGCTCGAGGCCCTTCTCAGTATGGAGAACATCGATGTCTGTGCTGTGACAGAAACCTGGTTCAAGGCTCCTGAGAGCACCCCAGCACTAACAGGTTTTACCTCATACCATGCATTCCGCCCCAAAATCCGGACAATACCAAGAAAGGAGGGGTATCCATATTCATCAAGGACACCCACACCTCAAGACTGGTGGCAACGCACGATGCATCGGAGACCATCCAGGTGCAATTAACCATAGGCAAGACTGCTCTGCAAATTGTAGCATGTTACAGGCCACCCTCACAAACTCAGGAACCTCACATGGCTTTCCCGAAAACACTGGAGGGGATAAATGTATCTCCAAACACCATCATACTAGGTGACTTCAATTACCCTAATATAGACTGGGAGCACTACTCAAGCCCAAACACCCTAGCCCAAAATTTCCTGGAATTCATAAACTCAAATGCCATGGAACAACTAGTCACCATCCCCACAAGAGGAGAAAACATACTTGATCTCATCATCACGAACATGGGAGCACAATGTTCAACACCGGAAGTATACCCCTCACTGGTGAGATCAGATCACAAACTAATCTTGCTGGAGGTCCTCATCCCACCCCCACCTGAAATAAAAAAGGCCATAGTAAAAAACTTCTCGAAAGCCGACTTCACACTTCTAAAGACTAGTGTGGTCTCCTTTAAGGCCCCCGAGCCGGCGGAAAACAGTACTCAAGCCGCTGAATCACTTACAAATGCCTTCTACCAGCACCTGCAGCACTGCATGGATAAGGCAATCCCAAGCAAAACAAAGACTCTTTGTACCAAGGGCAAGCATCCAGTCTGGTGGACCCCAGCCATAAACAAACTCTACAACAAAAGGAGGAAGCTACTACAAGATAGAGCAAAATCCTTAAAAGGTAAGACACCCTTGATCACTATAAGTAAAAAACTAAGAGCTCTCATAAAATCATCCAAAGCAAATTTTTAGAGAAAAATAGCTAAAGACTCAAAGGACAATCATAAGGCCTTCTTTAGCTATGTTAGAAACCTGGGAGGAAACTCAGATATGCTCAGAACTAGTTCAAAATGATGTGAAGATTACTGATCCTACAGACATTGCCAACATACTGGCTGACAGGTTCAGTGCAAACTTCTCCCAAAAGGAGAGATATCTATACCAAATGGTTGCAGCCCCCAAACATCTCAAACGCCCAAGTGAGAACTGCTCTCTCCAAAGCAAAAAACACAGCATCCATGGGACCTGATGGTGTCCCAGGCTGTGTGCTCCACGAACTCAACGAGGAATTAAACCCACAGCTAGGACAGCTGTTTAATCATAGTCTCACCTCTGGATACGTACCCAGGGAGTGGCGCACTGCGACTGTGGTCCCACTTCACAAAGGCGGTGCCTCCACAGACCCTGGAAATTACCGCCCCATTAGCTTGACAAGCCTTATCTGCAAAGCTATGGAGAGGATCATAATGGACCTCATAAATAAAGACATAGGGAATTTGCAGACTTTGGATCCAACCCAGTTTGGCTTTGTCAAAGGCAGATCATGCCTTTTAAACTTGGTTGACTTTTTCGAAACAGTCACCAAAGCCATTGATGAGGGAAAGGCAGTCCATACGGCCTACCTCGATCTGGCGAAGGCCTTCGATACAATACCCCACTCGGGTATCATTGAAAAACTCATCAGCTTAAATGTTAACCCATACATCACAAGATGGGTTGCAAACTGGCTGAGTGACAGAACCCACAGGGTCAGAGTTGCTGGCGCCATGTCAGACTCAAAGCCTGTCACAAGTGGTGTCCCACAGGGCTCAGTCCTGGGCCCACTCTTGTTTGGCATCTACTTTTCCGAAGTACAAGCAAACACAGGAGGGTTATGGCTGACAAAGTTTGCAGATGACTGCAAACTCGCCGCCCGAGTCGAAAACACATCTGACACAGATATCCTTCAGAAGGGTCTCACAGAAATGGATGACTGGTGCCAGAGCCATGGCCTAAAGTTAAATGCCAAAAAATGCATAGTCATACCCTTCGGAAAAAACAAGGTTACCCCTAGCTACCATATAGGTGGTAATTCTCTGAGCACAGAAGAAGTTATCAGGGACCTGGGGACCCAGGTTGACAGTAGCCTGTCATTCGACACCCATGTAGCTAAAGTAGTTAGGAAGACCTTCTACATTGCCCACCTCATCATGAAGGGATTCACATCTAGATCAAGGGAGGTCATAGTCTCCCTATACTCATCACTCATCAGACCAATGATTGAGTACAATGCCCCATTCGGAATGTATCTGACCCGACACTTGCAGCAGCTAGACAGGCCACAAAAGTTCCTCACCAAAAGGATAAAGGGTCTCAAAAATCTGTCCTATGCTGCCCGACTGAAAGAACTCTAGCTCTATTCAGTCGCACGCTTGCTCAGAGGTGACCTTTGCCTGACATACAAGGCCATGTCAAACCCAGAGTTGATGAATATGCTTCACCTCAAAAAATCTAGATCCGTCAGAGCCACAAGGGCGGGAGACTTAAACCTCGACACGGCTATTAATAGGACGTGCTGGAGGGATAGATTCATCACCCAAAGACTCCCTATGCTGTGGAACAAAATCCCGGTATATGTGAGGCAGAGCACCTCGCTGGCCTTGTTCAAGAGAAATCTTGACCAATGGATGGGAGATCGCAGATATACTCCAGGGATTACCTCAGTGTCACTGCTAGACAGAGGCACAGCAAAATAATGGGTATAGTTCCCCATACAAAAGGGGTGGCTTAAGCCACAAAACTATGGGCTAGGCTTATAAATGCCCTCGGGCAGATAGCCTAGTATGAACCTATGAACCTATGAACCTATAAGGAGCTGTAAGCATAAACCATTCAGCCATACTGCAGCATATGTACATAGGATATCAGCTGCACTCACATGTACAAATCAGGTGGTGGTTACACACTGCAGGATTAGAATGCTATTGCTCTGTATTGGAGGAAGGAAACGTAAGAGAGGTAAAATGTTTGCAAACAGTATTGCTCCTTTCATTTTGTTTCATGCAGCTGGGTTGGGGGGGGGTGAAAAGGATAATTCAAACTCTATAGAAACTGCACAACAGTTTTAATTGTACAGTTTCCCAACTGTTACACTAAACTTAGGTGTGCCCATGAGTAATTAAGGTTAAAAACTTAGCATGGTGCTATTAGGAAAAAATAGACAGCAGTTGTCCTATGAATTATATCGTCATTTGACCCATATTCAAGCAGTCAGTCACAGATCTCTGCAGTTCATATAGATTTATGAAGGTGTTCCTGTGATATTGCTGGCTTTAAAGTTTCTTATAGCCAAAAATGCAAGAAAACAATCTCATTTAACTCAATGAACATTATGCAAGATCTCTATTATTTGTGTTATATGATAAAGAAATATCATTCAGGGCAATGCTGCAGCAATCTGTGAATTGCTCTAAAAGTACAGTTGTGTACACTTACCATAAATGTAGATGTTCCGAGTGTATTCACTGTTGTAGTCATCACATTAGGGTTATCCCTACCAGGGTAGCCCTCGGCCGGCCCGAATACCAGAGACTTAGTATTTCTGCATCGGTTGCTGTCACTTGATGACTGACATCAGGTCATCAGGAGTATAAGGTAAGGCAGCCAGCACCATTACATCGTTTTTTCTTGCCCTAACCTGTCAGGAGCTCCCAACGTAGGAGGCCAGGTTCTGCAGGAAGAACCCCACCAGTGGAAAATAAATACCAATAAGTCCCTTGTAAGGAAAAAGAGAATAAGTGGGATGGAGGGAGGGAAACCAGGACTGCAACAGTGAATACACTTGAACATCTACATTTATGGTATGTGTACACAACTGTACTATGTTCTTTGTGTTTCACTGTTGCAGTCATCACATTTGGGTAGATTCCCAAACCTGAGGAAGAGGGTGGAGGCAGTCAAGGAAACTAGGGGCTGGCTGGCTAGGATGCTAGGATTTGGAGAAGAGAGACAGGTGGTAATGCTTGGTAAAAGTGTGAACAGATGTCCAGGTGGCAGGCTACAGGGTGTCCCTGGTGGGAACTCCTCTGAGGAAAGCTGCAGAGGTGGAGGCTGCTCTGGTGGACTGTGTCCTGACCCCCTTGGGGGGAGGCTTTCCATGTTGTTTGTAGCAGAAATGGATGCAGTGTACTATCCATTTAGAAATGGTTTGCTTGGAGATGGCTTTGCCTTCTGCCCCTGTAGCAAAGCTAACCAGCCATTGATCAAACTTTCTGAAGGATTTAGTCCTGTCCAGATATAATCTGAGCTGTCTGTGCACATCTAGAGAGTGCAGGATCTTTTCTTCCTTGTTCTGGGGATTAGGAAAGAAGGTGGGCAAATGAATGGATTGGTTGAGAGCCACACTGGACACCACCTTGGGCATGAAGGATGGGTTAGTTCTGAGGGATACCCTGTCTGCATGGAAGATGATGAAGGCTTCCACAGC
The DNA here is from genome assembly GCF_019279795.1 of Protopterus annectens. Taxonomy (NCBI): domain Eukaryota; kingdom Metazoa; phylum Chordata; order Ceratodontiformes; family Protopteridae; genus Protopterus; species Protopterus annectens. The sequence continues at coordinate 625,003,082 of NC_056743.1, read as the reverse complement.
CATGAGAGCTTGCAGCTCAGAGACTCTTCTGATTGAGTTGATGGCCAGAAGGAATGCTGTCTTCCAGGAGAGAAATTTTAGCTCTGGAGGGTGAGCTTTTCCAGGACAAAGTTAAGATCCCAAGCTGGTGTTGATGCCCTTCTGGGGGGGCCTCAAGTTGCTAGTCCCTCTGAGGAACTATTTGATCAAAGGGTGTGAGAAAAGGGGCTGCTCAGTGGGAAAATGAGCAGAAATAGCAAAGGCATGAATTTTTATAGAGGAGAAAAAGAGGCCACTGTGTAGTAGGTCAGCTAAGTAATCCAGGATGAGAGGGATGGAGGGCTGTGCTGTATTGGCTCCCTTAGCCGGGATCCAGGTGCAGAACCTTTTCCATTTATCTGCATAAGACTTTCTGGTGCTAGGATGTCTGGCCTCATGGATCAAATCCAGAACCTGTTTATTGAGGATGGCAGATTGATCCAGGGTTAGGGGATAAACCAGGCTGCCAAACTGAGTGTCTGCAACTGGGGATGCATGAATTCCCCTTCCCTCTGGGTCAGGAGGTTTGGAATCTGAGGAAGATGCCAAGGAGGCAGCAGGGACAGGCTGCACAGCAAGGGGTACCAGTGTTGTCTGGGCCAGTCTGGAGGTATGAGAATGGTCCTTGGTTTTTCCTCCCTTATTTTGAGCAGCGCCCTAGGGATGAGAAGTAGGGGAGGAAATGCATAGACTGATAAATTGACCCAGGGGAGGGACAGGGCATCCACTTTCCAAGCCATGCAGTGATGCTCCCTGGTGTAGAATATGCTGAGCTGATCGTTGGTGTGGGAGGCAAAGAGGTCGACCTTCAGGCTTCCCTATTTCTGAGTTATTAGAGTGAAGGTACTTCTGTTGAGTTGCCACTTGTGCGAGTCCAGAAGACTTCTGCTTAATTGGTCTGCCAGAGAGTTGAGAGAACCTGGTAGGTATTGTGCTAACAGGTGTAGTTGCATAGAAGAGGCTGTGAGCCAAAGGGTCATAGTCAGCCTGCATAGAGAATAGGAGTGAGTCCCTCCCTGATTGTTGATGTACCACATCACAGTGGTGTTGTCTGTTTTGATCAGGAGAACCCCTGGAGAGAGAAGGGGTTTAAAAGCTACCAAGGCGTTCTGAACAGCCATCATCTCTTTTTGATTGATGTAAAGAGGGATTTGCTGTGGGCTCCATTGGCCCTGTATGCACCTGCCGTCCAGGTGAGCACCCCAAGTGTAGTCTGATGTGTCTGTGGTGAGGGTCTGGGTGGCAGGGGGTGGGGAGAAGGTCAGTCCCTTGTTGTGGGAGCATGCTGTTGCCCACCCAAAAAAATCCTTTCTGAGGCAAGGAATTATAGGTAGAAGAGTTTCCAGGTCTTGAGAGTGTTGACACCAAAAGCTCTTTAGGCACCATTGTAGTTTCCTCATTCAGTCTGGCATATGAAATGAGTGGTATGCAAGATGCCATGAACCCCAGAGCTTTCAGGATCTTTCTTGAAGATAGCTGGGTTCTGGTGGCTAGTTGAGAGAAGTAGGCTGTCAGGAAAATGTGTTTCTCTGGTGTAAGGTATGCCATCTGGGATGCTGTGTCCAGACTTGCTCCCAGGAAGATTATCCTTTGGGTGGGTACCTGTTTGGATTTATTTTCATTGATTGTGTACCCTAGGGAGGTTAGTAGGGTCTTTACAAAGGCCAGGTGGCTGAGCAGCTTTTCCTGGCTGTCTCCCTGAATAAGGCAGTCATCTAAGTATGGGTAAATTTGAATAGTTGTTTGTCTGCAAAAGGCAATGGCTGGAGACAGACATTTTGTGAAAACTTTGGGAGCAGTAGATAAGCCAAAGGGAAGTGCAAAGAACTGAAAGAGTTGAGTTCATGCCCTGAGGTGGAGATATTTCCTACATGATTCCTGATAGGAATGTGGAGGTAGGCCTCCTTTAGATCTAGGGTGGCCAGCCAAGCATCTTTGGAGAGCATGGGTAGCAGCTGCTGGAGGGTGAGCATTTTGAATTTTTGAGCCTCTGCCCACTGATTTGGTAGTAGATCTGGGAACCATTTTGGGGTTGGAAGGGTGTGGAAGGAACATTTGTATTCCTGGGACACAATGTTCAGAACCCATTGGTCCTTGGTAATGGTGGCCCATGTGCTTGAGTGAAAGGAAAGTTTTCCTCCTAGAGGTAAGTGAAGATGGGCAGAGGATGAGGGTGGAGGAGGTGAGTTATTGTGAGTTCTTACCATAAGCGGGTGGCTTAGAACTCCCTGGTTTTGAAGTGGAGGTAGTCCACTGCTTAGATCTCTGCATTCCCTGGGGCTACTGTCGGGGGGGGGGGGTCTGTTTCCACGGGGCCTGGGCTGGGCAGGTTTACTTGGAGCAGGAAAGGACCAGTGCTTGGATTGACAATGCCTGCTGAACCTAGGGGGCTGGACCTGTAAGAAATCCTTAACTGCTTGCATAGATTTTGCTTTTTCTTACATCTTTTTTAAGACCTCTCCTGCCGTAGTGCCAAATAGGTTATCTTTGTGCAAGGGGGCATCCAACAATTTGGATTTGACATGGTCTGGCAGGGGCTGTTCCTTGAGCCATGCATGCCTTCTAATTACAGATCCAGTGACTGCTGCACTGCAAGAAGCTTCCAGGCCATCAAAACCACAGTGCAAGGTGTGTTTAGTTACTTGACTTGCAGAATGCTTCAAGTCTTGTAAATCTTTAGATTCTGCCCAAGCAGGAAAGGAACACATTTTTTGTTTAAAGAGTTCCAGGGTATGTTGGTGAAATTTCAGCATATGGAACTGACAATTTAGTGCCCTGATAGCAAGAGTGGCTGAGGTGTATACTTTTTTACCCCATCTGTCCTAAGCTCGGGAATCCCTGTCTGAGGGGGTGGGATTCTTAGCAGAGGTTGCTTTAATCCCTTTTGGCCCTTGAGAAATGACCTCAGGGTCAGCTGTTGGATTTTTCAAAAAGATATTTGTGTGTGTCAGGGACTCTAGAGTACCTGTCTGGTTTTCTGGGAGCAGAGGTAGGGCATCAGGAGTCAAGCTGGATTTGAGGAAAACATCCTCCATAATATCCAGGACTGGGGGGATGGCCAAAGGTCTGTGCTATGGAAGATCTAGGAATTCCCCTGAGTCTCTTTTTTGACTGAGGGTAGTCCTGACTCTCCCATTGGAAATGCTCCCTTAAAGTATGGAGGGTTCCCCCAAAGGAAAAATCCTCTGAGGGAGAGGCTGAAGGAATGGAGTCCTCTGCATCATAATCCTCATAAGTGGAAAGGGGTTGCATGTCTTCATAGTCAGATGCAGCAGAGTCATCTGACTCTTGTTCAGATAAAACTACAGAGGACAAATCTCTTTTTCCTTTTGGAAGGGGTAGCTTGACTTCCCCTGATCAGCATGATAAGGTCTTCCACCATTTTAAGCATTTGAGACTTAGGCAAGGTAGCAGGTGCATGCGAGTGGGTCATCAGTTTCTTGGGTGTAGTTCAAACATTGGGCCTAAGAAACTCGGTCATTTTTGAAAGAACGGTAGTCGTGAAAGAAGACGTCAGTTTGTGTCGAGATTTGGTAGTGCGAAGAATTTCCTCGGAAGCCAGTGCCTGCTCAGCGGCTCTGGACCCGTCCAAGGTAGAGATGATCGCAGGATCTTTAGTTGAGGAAGAGTTTTGTGGCATACCGGACTCCAAAAGGGTATCGGTAGTGGCCTGCAAATCAACTAAAGCGGGCATCAGGGGCTGTAAAAGTGCTTCACTGAGTACTGGAGAACTGACAACTAGCTTAACGGAAGTGTTGTCGGTAGGTTTGGACCTGTGTGGTCTGTCTTTGTCTTTATCTTTATGTTTTTTTGGAAGATCTGCTGTCGGATGGCTTACCAAAGCCATATCGGAATTTGAGGACTGTAAGCAAAAATATCTGGCTACAATAAGGGCCCGAAGATGGATAGTTCTGGCATTGAACAAAGCACAGAAGTGACAATGGGGGATGTCATGGTCTGGGTCTAAACAAGTGATGCAGTAAGAGTGTAAGTCATGGTGTGGTATTTGCTTTCCACAGGCAAGACAATTATTAACTTTTTCTGACATCGGTTAGTGCAGGAAAAAAGGATACCCAATGGGATACTTAGCTTTAGAAGACTTCAACTTCAATTCGGTAGACGAAACTCAGGTAGTGGCCAACTGGCAGTCATGCAAACTGCTTCTGCTTCGGGGTCCATGGCAAGAAAGACTGATGTAATGGTGTCGGCTGCCTTACTTTATACTCCTGATGACCTGACGTCAGTCCTCAAGCAACAGTAACCAATGCAGAAATACTAAGTCTCTGGTATTTGGGCCGGTCGAGGGATACCCTATGTGATGACTGCAACAGTGAAACACGAAGAACATCCAGTCATTCCCAAATGGTAAGGCTAGCATCCCTGGTGAGGCCCAAGAATGTGCTTATTTAGTTGACTTTTCAGTATCAGTTTTATATGTCATCAGGCTAACTGCAGAATGATAACAGTGAATAAGCACATGTATCTGACTGCAAATATATAAATAAAACATAATGTCCTAAGCCAAACTTTGTGTGTCAAATGTATGCATTTGAAGGACTGGGTCAACATGTTTCACTGTAAGAGTCACAATTTAATTTTTTTTTTTGTAAGGGGGACCCAAAGTACTTTGTTGATTTCTAAGGGAAGTTCCGAGACTTTTCTGTTACTGGGAAGATTTTGGGAGGAGGAGCAGTGTGATACAGTGAGACTCTGTGCTCTATGTAAAGTCCCCTTATTTAGATTGCAGCCACCTTCATGAAATATCAAAGCATAAGTCTGCAATGAAAGTGCTAATCAAGTCTCTTTGATTGACATATTTATCCAAAACTTGATCTGTACATTTTTACCTATGCAGTTACGACAGCTGAGCTTTGAATAAGTTAGCTCTAGTTTCTCCATCTTGTGTCAGTGTGAGATATGTTGAGAACATACCTAGCTTATAAATGCCAATATCTGAAGTCAGGAGTACACCTCCAAAGTGACTAACATTGGTACTCTACCTGATATACAGAAGGGAATGTTGAATATCACACCAGATGTGGAAACCTGAGTGAGGTAATTTATTTCCATAGTGTACTTTTACATGCAGGCTTCAGCTTACCTTAAGCAATGCATGTTCCTCAATGTTTAATTTAGGTTCATAGATTAGTAGAAGATGGGTGACTTGCACAGCCACACATAGCCTAGGCATGCACTCTACAAATCACTGCAGGAAAGTTTAACTCCTTTCTTAATAACAGCCATAATACTTATCCCTGGAGTAAATGTATGTGAATTCAGGCAACTTATCAAGACTTAACTTAAAAAGAGAGCTGATGGCATAGATAGATAATCCAAGGTTCGAATACCTGTAGGAGCTGTCTGGGGAGGATGGGAGTGAGCAACTGCTGCAGACTCACTCATCTTGTGGAGAGGCAGCTCTGCCTTACCACTTGGGTGACACCTAGTGGGAGCACCAGGTGTTGTGCCTAGGAGCATGTGCTGTATTTGTGCATATGCATGTAGCCTAGTGAGTGCACAGTTGCACCTCCTCTGTGATGAGTAGCACACAGTAGTGCTCAAAGAGTCACTGCAAAATTTCTTCTCCATGGGTGGGGTAGCTGGCCCTCACCCTACCACCCGAAGATTCTCACTGCTGGGAATGAATAGGCTGATTGAGATAATGGCAGGAATGAATAGGATTGTAGGGCTCTCACCCAGTCTACAGATGCCCAGCTCTTGCCCCACAGAATGAATAGGATTGTAGGGCTCTCACCTAATCTACAGATGCCCAGCTCTCACCTCACAGAATGAATAGGATTGTAGGGCTCTCACCTAGTCTACAGATGCCCAGCTCTCGTCCCACAGAATAAACGGGTTGACTGGATGCAGGTAGAGGATCCATTGGGCCAGTCATATGGGGTGGGGGACTGAACTTGAAGGAGACTACAGTGTTACACTTTAACATGCAAGGGAATTTTTTTTCCCACAGGTAGTTAATCTTTCTGGTAATAAACCTATCCTATCCTTTCAAAAATTCCTGTTTATGTTATGATGCAAGTTAAATATTTTGGTGCAAGTATTCCTTTTATTATCAGTGTTTTGAGGTGGTAAAGATCTGGTAAAAGGATTTTTCATAGCCCAATAGGAAAAACAGAGATCTCCACTTAGGAAGCTGTTTGAGATGGAAAAAATGAAAGGCTTTCTAATATATCTGGATAGCGAAGGGATCCTAGCCACTTTTATTCTCTTGGTTACAAAGCACTGTGGTCTTCCAAGCTAAAATATGTGCTTGGTAAGACACATATTAAATCAGGCACAAGCAACCAAACCAAAAACCACCTCCAGTGGAAGCCTTAATAGGCAAAAATAGTAAAATGAAAAAAAGGCTTCAACCACAACGAAAAGTTCACTGAGAAATTCTGTTAAAACATGGGCTTTAATAAAATGAAGAAATAAAAAGCACAAATTGTGCTGTTCAAGTTGACGATCCTGATGATTTTATAAGTATGTATTTGATTGGCTCATATATTTTTAAATTGGTTATATTAAGGGGTGATTAATTTTGCATAACTGTTTATGCATCTGATGAAGTTCTAATCAGAACGAAAAACGCGGTGATACAGTTAAAGCGATTTGTGCTATAGTGTGGTTTGTGCTGTCGTTTACCTTAATAAACTGTGTGGTGTTCACTCTTCATTTTGGTTCCAAGGTGCTTTTTGGTCTTTTAAGTATAGTTCTCTCTGTCATGTGAAATTGATCAGTTTAAACCAGAGAGTTGGTAATAATGAAGTCTAGGAAAAGCTGGGTATATATTTTGGTAGCTGTATAGGTCTCCCAGGTGATGGATGGACTACTGAAGCTGGCTTAGAAGTAGGGGACCGGGATTAACCAATAGAGAAAGTAATTTGGCAGGATACGTGCTATGGTTTTCAGGTGACACTGAAGGGGATCTATAACTTGACAATGATGTGGTAATTGACTTTATCAGATGTGACTAAACATTCAAGGAGCTCAAATTCAGAATATTGTAATTGTCTTTTCGGCTTTTCCCGGTTAGGGGTCGCCACAGCGGAACTCTGGTCCGCTAATGATTGGCAGTCGAGTTTTTTTATTGTGCCGAGTTGCCAGCCCGACACCCAACCTTCAGCAAAGGCACATCCATTCACGCATGTCTTTCGGAGGCCACTCGACCACGGGGAGGACATGCAGACTCCACACAGAAGGCACTCCAACTGAGAATCGAACCTCTTGCTGTGAGGCAACAACGCTACCGCTGTACCACCGAATATTGTAATTCTTGATGCATACTAATAAAAACTAAGTTTTTGTAACAACACATATATGAGTTTGCTCAAATATCAGGAAGGCCTCCATTTGGCAGCTTGAAATGCTGAAATACATCTGACTAAAGGTGTCACTGCAGCAAAGTCAGTACTGATGGGGTACTGCCATGGATACGACAGGATTATCAGCTGACAGTGTGGAAGGCTGGTGTGGACTAGAAAACAAGGTAACAGTTGGTAATACCCTTTTACCGCCATCTTTCATTCTCAGAGACAGCTCTCTTTGCAATTTCCCTTGAATTATTTTCTTACTTGATGCCATACCCACCCCATAGTTCCTTCTTGCTTGTGCATCATAAAGGTCTGATATCTACTGCCTACTTCCATAGTTCAACACCTCAAGATATATCATTCCTTTTGAGCTCCTCTGCACTTGTTCCACCATCCTTGTCTCCTTTTAAGTATGTTCTCAATAACCTTACATGTTATTCTAAGTTAGGTCTCATCAGGGCTTTGTACAGTGCTGTGAGTTACTTTCATGTCTCTAGAATCCATTTTGATTACAATGCGACCTTACATATGGCTTATCTCAGAAACTAGCCTGCTGTAGTGGATGTAATAATTTACCATTTGCAAGACAATAACAGCTAGACTGTCCACCCCCTTCTTTCAGATTGACAATGCTTATGGATGTTTTGCAACTAGCCACTAAGGTATGCTGTTCTGTGAGCTGGAGCCACATGACCAGTAGATAGAAAACAAGGAAACAATGAGGGGGGGGCTACTGGATATGATAAAACACTGTTCTCTCATCAGTCATTGTGCTGGATTAGAAGAAGGTTTCTCAACACTAAGGACTGAGGCAGCCATCCAGAGGTAGGTTAGTAAACACTGCATAAAGCTGACCAGTTTCTTAAGAAGATTAACATTACAAATTCTACACACACACTGTTTTGTGACGGCCCTTAGGAATGCTTTTACATTAATGGAATTAGCATTTGCAATAATGGAACTGTTGTGCAGTTATGACTCTGCCTTTTTCTCAGGCCAAAAGTACACATGCTCTGCCTGGCTGTGGATGTCAGCCTTAGAGATTTTAGCAAACTCAAGGCATGGTACCTGTTTCTGCATCATACACTGTCACGATCAGCTCTAGCATACAGAAGTCACAGTCTTGTGCACAGACTGATCAGATGCAAGTAGGACAAGTGAAGTCCAGCGAGCAAAGCTCTTGGCATCTCTGAAATAGATCAATAACCCCAGTCACCATCACACATGCCATACAATTAGTCAAATCACATAGTGATGCAATTTTCCATGTACTTTAGATATTCTACTTTGGATCTTACGTGAAGTTTTTTTTTTTCTCTCTCATACAGGAAAGCTTTGGAAAAATCAGAGAAAGAAGGCGAACTAAAGAGAGTGGAGATCTCATCTGCTGACTAGAGAGAAGAGCAGAACCCAGATGGTAATACAACCCCACATCCAAAGTCATCTTCCCAGCCTTAATCTGTAGTGTGATGTGAAAAATTGTATACAGGTGTTGATTTAAAACATACATAGATTTATTTTAATGACATCATGGACTCAACAGCAAATCTAATTTAAATAAACAAATGGTATTTGTATCTCATTGTAATGCCATTAAAGCATTTTCGCAAGGGAGTTTTGCCGTCTACCTGCAGCCCACAATATAACAGGTGCGCCCCTGTGCACATATGCATTTCGGTGTGAGCTTACTCAGCAGCATACCTCTCAAATGTCCAGAATTTCACAGAATATACAGATTTTTGACTCGCATTGTTGAACTGAACTTTGTAAAATTTGTAGTTTTCTGGCAAAACGTTGACAGCTGAAGTTTTGAAATAATAACAGACATTTGAGTTTCAGATGAAATATCATTCAGGAAATGCATGTTAATACAAACACCTGTTATTCTAGCAGCTTTCTAAGTTTATAAGAGCAATATTTAAAAGCCATTACTGATTTGAGGGTTTTGCCCCCATTATTATATATTTTTTTATTTTTATTGGCTTTGTTCAGAATTCTTGCTCTGAGGATGAGAGGCATACACAACAAGGGATGCTGTTGAAGTAAAAGATTGGACTTTGTTACCATTTTTTAAGTAGTACTCCTCTCCTAGGAGCAGATCATCTGCAGTTTCCTTGGTGGCCTTCATTTTCCATGCAGAATAGACTGCCTTCCCCTGGCCCTGGGTCATCTGCCAGTCTCATGATTTATAGGAATGCTTTCTTATTAGCCATCTTAGAACAGATTGTATTATCATCAGCAAAGTGATGTTTTGACATCAGTAGGGGTTTCCTTTTGCCCCAACCCCGTTAAAGAGAGCATGCAGTAAAGACAATACACTGCACCGCACTCTCTTTCATACAGATTTTCAGATAGCTCGCCAACAGTCACATTTACAGAGCTCTTGGTGGGATGTTCTTCCGGTCTCTGCAAGTGACACAGCAGCAAATAAAACCCTCAGTGGTGGTAGCAGAAGTTCATGGAAGCATTTGTGTTTATATATTTTTTTAGATTATCAGCTATCAACACACATGATGTCAGCAGGAATCTTATTATAGGTACTGCAGTAATACTACAGCACGTTTTGGAGTTTTTTTTTATCACAAAACATATTAGTTTGACATTTCTCATCAAATAGGTATATGAATAACTTAATTTGCTAGCATCTGCAGAAAAGGGAAATAGTACAGTTTACCAATTTTTTTTAGAACTGTGGAAGTTAAGTAAAAGTGTTTTCTGAAGCCTATGCATTACATCACACTGGCTTTAAATGCCTTACAACTTTCTTTTGCTTTTTGTCATTCAGAGTCACCATTATAAACATGTAGTTATAACAATAAACTGTAACTGTCTTTCCTATGCAGTGCAACCTGCTTATTGTAAAATGTATTTCTAATCTTTTGAAAGCAGTTAAATATTTCAGTATTTGTTCTTTTACATTTAAACAGATGAGAAAGAATAACCATCTTAGAAGCAAGAATCACAGTAGCTGCTATAGTCAGTTTGCTCGACTGCTTGTGTCTAGAGCTGTCCCCAAAGATCATCTACCTCCAGGGAAAAACTTCAGCTATCATGGACATTATATTACATTTGAGACTTTAATGTTCCACACCTTACCCTTTTGTAACTCTAATGCAACATACTAAATAATGCTTCATAAATAAATTTACTTACAGATGACTAAGTCTGGCATGTTGCAAGTGGTGGCAATACATTGAAACTAATAAAATATATTTATATTCTATACAGAGGTCAGGACTTCTTTTCATTCATGCTGTTTTATAATTTTGCCTGGATTTTCAAAACATGGGATTTTGGTAAACATCAAACATACGTTCCTAACATGCAGTATTTTTAATAAAACATACAAAAATCAAACTTTCCCACCTATGCTGTAAAATATAAACATGTATGCATCTGAACGTGACATTTAAACGTTTTTTTTTTATTTTCAATGGAGTTCATGCAGTATAAGTCTTTCCTATCCACTGTTAAAGGGAAAGAGCAGTGGTGATACATTGAAGAGCAGAGCATGGTGCTTTGTAGATTTTCTCATAACTCTGCTGTTAATTAAAAATCTGTTCTAAATTGATAAAAAAGATCTATATGATTTGCATACACTCTATAATGCTTTGCAGTATGAAAATATCTTTTGAGATTTTTGTTTTAATCCTGAAAACTTCTGTTTGATGGATTTTTGGAAAGAGTTACCGCAACACCAGTCTTGTGCCTTTACATTTTTTAGTCTTTCTATCTAAGCATATAACAGTTCTCTGGTGTTCGTCCATTTGTCTGTCTCTTTTGTCTTAATTATTAAAGCATCCATTTAAGTGTTTCACCAGTGACCTTATTTTCATTTGGACCAAGATTAAAAGTGACGACCCTCCTGTTACCTGTTCTAGAACATGCTGTAGCAGTCACTTCTAAACTGCTTTTAAAAGTTGTGGTTTTCTTAAAGCTGGTATAGCAGATTATCTTTTGAAAAACAGACTGCACTACTAATGCATGAAAAAAAAATGTACTCTGGAAATTATTTCTGTTTGTACGTCTGGAACAGCTGGACATAACAGCCACCATCACATTTTAATGAAACAATGGACGTCACTCTTATTTTATCATTTACATTTGTTTTATTTTTATCCTTGTTAACTAGGTTCAAAGAAGGCAAAAGTGTCTGTTTTCAGTAACAAACTTTATGCAAGACTGAGTCAAAGACTTCAGCAAAGTTTCACAGTAAACGTGTTCTGGGTTAAGAAACATTACCACTAACGCTAAGCTCGATTTACAGCTGCTGGTAACTATTTCTATTTCAGTGACCACAAAAGTAAATGAGGGATTTCAGAGGAGAAGCATATAATAACGAGTTATACACTGTCCACTGAAAATGCCTGAGATAAGTGATTTATGCAGCCATGCAATTCACACAACAGCTCAGCTGAGTAACTCAGCACCGTCAGCCAGTTTAGTTAACATGGCCAGAAGCTCATGTTAATCCATTACTTTCAATGGGTGAGGCTGTGTTAGTGGCAAGTGACAGGGCATTTAGCAGACAGGTGGTGTAGGGATGTGTACATGTGTCTGAGTGTATGCAGTATGAGTGGTAGTGTGTGTGTGTGTGTCTTCCTGGGTATCACAGTAGGACGGATTAGTTAGGGAATAGGCAGGGTATGTGTTTTGTGGCTTCATTAGTATTATATGACTTCATACTTAATATTCTAGACTGCCTGCACAATAACCCAAGACCTTAAACCTAGAAAAAGTTAAGACAAAGAAAATACTTTTCTTAAATTCGCCTATAACAAACACACAGCACCTACTGGTCTGACTTATCTCACAGACTACTATTAGTACCAAAAGGTATTATTTATGACTTGGTGCTAGTAATAATAAGGGAATATGATCATGCATCAGGAATATTTTTTTTTACCACAAGCTAATCATCTGCCAGATAGCTGCAAAACCTTGAATGTATAATTCCCAGGCTTCACTGCAAATGTGTTCTGCAGTTTAGAAATCAGGTAATGCACTTCAACTAATGCAGCTCCTCAGCTACAGCCATTAGGTATCTGAATGTTTGATACTATTCATGGGCTCAAAGAAATTGTGTTCTTACTAGTAAAATAAAACGGGCATTCATTATTTCATCCTTTTTGGTAAGTGGGTTATCCGGCTGAGTTGGGACCATTTGTAATGGAGACTAGTAGAAAAGTTACAATAGTGATAACTAAGAATAAAATCAAAGCCTTAAGGCAAAAGACACAAGAAGAAAAAAAAAGCATAATATAATCCCAGTTGTAAAGTAATTATGCAATGCATCTTGCAATATAAACATCATACTTAAAACTGAAATTGTAAATATAAAAAACATAAAACAGTGCAGGAAAGTTAAGTACTGCTGTTCTGTCATAGATAAGTGTTCAAAGTACCACAAAGGAGATATGATGTGATAGCTTGATATAGCCCTTCTTGTACAAATTACTTTAACCTCCTTTAGATCAAGGAAATAAGGAAACAATTCAACTGCCACACTACAGGAAATGGTGAAGATTTCTTAGCAAAATGTAGTACTGCTGTCATTAAATTCCATGCGATAATTGTATTCTTTAGGCATTATAGGAACCCAAAGGCTGCTTTCCGTCAGCAATTTACCTAAGTTGTTATTAAAGCAGTAACACCAAACAGTCAACAGAAATTCATGCCCCATTATACTTATTTTATAATAGCATAGTTTTTGGCAAAAGAGCATGTACAAGTTTCATGTCTGTATTTCCTGTTATTATAATATACGTTGCTTTGCTGTAAGTTTTTTTAAGTATTTACTATCCACAGCATGCCTAATGTAAACAAATTACAAATTCTAGTGTGATGCAATGCTATTTCGTTTTCAGACTGCATTATAGTTCCTTGTACAGGATAATAGGAGATTACTAGGCTATTGAGCCGGAGGTCATTTTCAGCCTAACTGTTTCAACCCAATGTAATACCGTAGAAGTACTAGTCAACACCCAAGATTGCGTTTAGTGATGACTGCCCATGTCCAGGAGGGTTGCGGGTGCTATCCCTGGTAAGAATTTATGGTGCCCAATCCACTCATCCAGGTTCCTCTTGAACAGTGTCATACAGTGCGCTGTTTCACATGAATTGGTAACCTGTTCCAAAGATGTGGCAGTCGCTGGGAGATAAATCTGTCCCTCCAGCATGTCCTATTTAAGTCACAGGCCATATTTAAGTCCCTGGGAAGGGTAGCCCTAGACCCATCTGATTTATGGATATGCATAAAGTTCATTAGGTTTGGGTCTTGGGTTGCTGTGTATGCCAGCCATAAGTCTCCCCTAATAAGTCTATATGACACGCAGTATAATGACAAGGATTTTAGTCCGCCTGTGTAATGCACATGCTGGAAGCCCTTGATCTTCTTTGTTAGATACCTCTGAGGTCTCTCTAATTGCTGTAGGTGCTTAGTACAGTACATACCAAATGGGGTGTTATACTCAGTTATGGGCTGGATAAATCCTGAGTATAGGGGGTTATAACTTCTATTGCTCTTGAGCTGATATCATAACTAATCAAGTGAGCAACATGGAAAGCTTACTTACAATGGTAGACACATGGTGGTCGAAGTTAAGGTCGTGGTCAACCTGTGATCTCAGGTCTCTTACCACAGTTTGAGACTGTGACTAATACACCAGTTGTTGGTCTGTGTGAGACCCTTCTGGAGTATACTGACATCATTTGGGACTTGGTCAGCCACAACCCTTTAGTCTTGACATGAACTTCTGAGAAGAACATACCAAACAGTAGGGGGCCCAGCACTGACCCGTATGGCACTCCACTGGTAACAGGTCTGCTGGTTGATGTGGAGTCACACCCACTTTGATAGTGTGTGTCTGGTTTGTGAGCCAGTTGGCAACCCATCTTATAATGAAGGGGTTTACAGTCAGTTTGCTAAGTTTATTGGTAATGCCTGAATGTGGGATTGTGTCAAAAGCCTTTGCCAAGTTGAGGTATGCTGTGTGCACAGATTTGCCCTCACCAGTGGCCTTGCTCACACTTTCAAAGAAATCCACCAGATTTAACAGGCACGATCTGCACTTCACGAAGCTGTATTGGATAGGATCAAGAGTTTATAGGTCACTTATGTTTTTATTTATGAGGTCCATAATGATATGTTCCATGGCCTTACAGATAAGGCTGGTCAGAGTCTGTAATTCCCCAGGTCTGTTGCTAGGCCACCTTTGTGGAGGGGAATAACGGTAGCTGTTCTCCATTCTACAGGAACAAAGCCTGTGATTAAGCTATAATTGAAAAGGGTAGTTAGTGGCAATGCTAGTTCATGTTTCAGCCTGTTTAGGAGACAGCCTGGGATGTCATCTGGTTCCATAGTGGCCATGTTCTTTGCCTTGGACAGGGCTTTGAGGAGCTCTTCAGATATGTAAAGTGGGGGGGGGAGTGGGGGATTGTTGTAAGTTAGGAGGGGAAAAGGGTGTGAAATTGTCACCAAACCTATCCACTACCAGGTTCACCATCTCTGCAGGGTCACTGTGTGTATGATACTGTTGGCCACCAGTTTTGCACATGCTTGGGTCCTACCCTTTAGTTTACATACATAGCTGTAAAAGGCCTTATGGTTATCCTTGGCAGTACTTGCTAGGTGTCTCAAAGGAGTTCTTGGAGGATTTGACAAGTTGCCTTACTTGGCCTTAAAGGCTGAGAAGGGTGCTTTTTCACTGTTGGGCCCTTGTCTCTGATTTCTTGGATAGCAATCTTTTGCGTGTATTCTAGAATTTATTGATGCTGGAAGTCCACCATGGCAGCTTGATTTTACTTGGGGCTCTGGCTTTGATTCTCTCTGGTACAGCCAAGTTTATACACTTATGCAAGTGATCGTAGAGGGCTTTATTGTAAGTTTCGGCATAGTTATCACTTTTAGCTTGGGGTGGGGCTTAGACTGCATTTATATCTTCACCTAGGTGGGTATAGTTTGCCTTGGTGAAATTTTTTAGTCTGATTTCATCCTTTGTGAGTTCTGGTGTTAGTGTCAGTTCGAATATGACCGATCTGTGGTCAGTTTTAACTAATGAGGGTCCAACGGCTGCAGCAGTGCACCTGTTTGACATGTTGGTGAGGACCAGATCTAGAATGTTTGTTCCTCTTGTCAGAGTATGGACAATTTGTTCCAGGGCATTTGAATTCACAAAGTCAAGGAATAAAGAATGGTAAACCAAAAAACTAACAATGAAATAAAGGACTTTTTAATGGAAGTAGTGCAGCTGTATACTGTGGTCAGCCCTGCAGAGAAGTACAAGTGGCCAAAGTACATTTTTGTTAATGGACCCACTGTAAGGGGAAATTTTTCTCACCATAAGGTGCAGCCAATTCGGAGTCAATTTTAAAGAGGGATTTTTAGGAGATACAACCATTTGTTTTACAGGTGTGTGTGTGTGTGTGTGTGTGTGTGCGCGCATGAGTGACTTTGCTCTCAATCTATGCTGTTCTCTTAATTGTTAAATAAGACTTTAAATATATTCCTTCATTCAAAATGGCCCCCACAAAAACCTGGCTTCCATGGGCAAGAGGGATGGAGCTCTGACTTTAACTCAGGCAACCGGGTTCGATTAGTATCCCCAGCACTGCAGGAGCCAGGCAAAGAGAGGAAGGACTGAAGGAGAGTGGCCAACTTGTCTCTCCTAGAGGCACAGAAGGGTTAAGCACACTTGGGGCAGACTGGATGGAGTGATTTCCCCTGGAGGACTGTGGGAAATAAAATATCTTCTTTTGAAAGGTGCGTCAGGGATGCTTCTTGCATGCAAGCACTTTGCTGATTGCCTACAGGAGATAGGGGTTACAGCTTGACCCCCCCCCCCCATAATGAGGGTCTGAGTAATGTTCCCTGCTTGTCAATCCTCACCCTCACAATGGGGAAACAAATGACCAATTGACTGTGAGGAAGTTGATATCCAGAAAGAAAAAAATGGTCTTCGTGAAATGTGGTCTACATCTGTTTTAACATTAACAGGTGTACGTGTGTATCTTTACCAACTTGCTTCTTTTAATTTAAAATAATAATCCGATTTTTTGAGTCCTGTTCCAGTCTGCCACCCTTCACTTTGCAGGTAGGGAGCCTTCAGCCCACATAGTGGCTCCATGCAGCTTTTCTCAGGCTGAGGTCCACTGGGCTATGTGAAATTACTTGACCACCAGACACTTGCCAATGGCCAGCACCCCTAAGGTGTTGTTAAAGAGTATAAGTGTATGTCTGTATCCTTGTTCTGGTTAAGATTCATGGTTTATTTAAACAGACCTGAATCAAGGGAGTTAAAACTGTGCTTCACTGCTTGTTTGGTCCATCCTCCTAGATCAACTTGTCAGGGGTGACCCTACCAGGAGCACCATAACTCTAAGGATCACAAGGGCACACAAGTGCCTCCTCTTCAGTATGGTCAATCCCATGGTGAGATCCCAGGATGAGAATGCTGTTGGCTACAAAACAGAACATGACAGAGCTACAGATATCCATCTTCTATTTGATAGATACTACTTTTACAGTTAGTGCAACTGCACGCCATGCATGCTGTAGACAATGGGAGTCGGACATACAGAAAAACTCATGTTTAACACTCACAGACAAACAATAACTCACTTGCATCTATAAAACACAAAACAAACAGTACTTTTTCAAGAGTTCAGTAGTCTATAAGGTCCATAAAAGGTCTCCTGGGGCATACATAGATCACTTTTCTAGGCCTCACTCCAAACTCTGGTATTCACAATATGGTCTCACACTCTTGGGCTTCCTCCTTTCAGCAGGCTTCATTTACAGCATTACAGCACCAGGGATCAAGTACAATCCTGGCTTCTAGGCCTATTTTGCTGTTTCAAAAAAACAAGCACAATGCACAAAGAAAGTCCTTAGAATAGCCCCAAATGTGCCTACTTTCAGTCCCTGCTTTCAAGTCTTCAGCACTGGACTTCCAATGAGGAAGTAACTTCCTGACTTTATTTCTTTTATACTGGGTCAAAGCCTCTGATTAGTTGCTAATCAGTCCATAGGTACCTCTGGAAGAAAATTCCCATGCTTTACATACTTCAGAAATACATCCTAACAGAATGACACAAAATCATGACATTTTTCCATGCTTTTAGATAACTTTATGGGTTCAGCAGGCTCACAATGTCATAATGTCAAAGTGTTCAGAGACTCCAATGGCAGAAGATTGCCTACACTGTATGATGTATTGAAAAGGAAGTCAGAAACTGCTTAAAAATGTTTATTCAACAATGTATGAGGTTTAGCTGAATCTACAGTGGCAGCGCAGCATTTCAGCCATTACATGTTGTTATATACTTTGATAGAGGTGTCTTAGAAGCAGTGAAGAAACATTTCCAAGCAACTGAATCAAATAATTCTGCGTTCCCTCTATGGTAAATTATTTGGTGGCATGTGCAGGCTTTGAAAAGGTGCATTTCCTGAAAGTGCCTCTGGCTTACTTTGCTGGATAGATTACAGTTAAATAAATAGCAGACTCAATAAATATGGCATATGTTACTGAAAGATGCAATACATTCCTCCACTTTTTCCATCTGCCTTGTGTGTTACTGATGTGTCACGCAGGTAAACCCAGATGAAACATGGCACAGATATACGTCTCCAGTTAGCAAAAATCAAATGTTCTTTCCTGAACAGCTGTCATCCAAGTAGAACAAAGGCATGCAAACATGATAATAAGTATAAAGGTCCCCAGCTATCTCTAAAACAACGCATACAAGGACATGCATTTTTTTAGGAATAATTATAGATTTTTTGTGTGGAATATTATTAGAGAAACTATCAGCATCTAAGAAATCAAAATACTTCTGTCAGGAGAACTTCCAGCTACAGGCTGCATTTCCAGTGAAGGCTGCTTGGACTTCATAAAATCCATGAAATCTTATGTCAAGTCTGACAAGATCCAGTGAGGGGACCTGGGCTGAAGGGGCCAACGACACAGACAGTGTATGTTGGAGCATTTCTGGCTGTTGCTTCAGCTTGAGAGACTTGAGCTTGGGTCTGGCAGACAGCAAGGCGTGAGGATGTAGACAGGCAGCCATAGCTTTAGACCAGGCCAGTGGCAGCTCACTATATTGAGCTGTAGGACTGCAGCCCACTCAGCTGTGAACCACAAATCCTGAAATGCATGCAAGCATGCTTACAAAGTTGAATCCAGACTGCTGTCTTACCAGTACGGATTCAGGAAGAAAGCAGCAGTCTGCAGATGCCCCAGAGGTCTATGCAATGCTAACCACATAGACTGGAAGGGGATCAGACTGCAAGGTCTGCAGTCAGTCTCAGAACAAGACCAGGACCAGGAAACCGGAACTCTGCATTCTGGCATACGCAGAGGAGCAGACAAGATGAACTGTGCATTCCAGATGAAACAGGGAGGATTTTGTATTTTGTATTATTTGGAAATGGGGAGGATTTACTTACTTAGGTAAGTGGTGATTATTTAGAAACAGCATTCCAGACAAAGCAGGGAGGACTTTACGTGTGTGTGTGTGTGTGTGTGAGAGAGAGAAATGCCCCAGTTGATTTATACTGGTGACTAGACAGAACTCAGGCTACGTGCTGGTGGTGGTTAGAGAATACCTCAGGCTTGAACCCTGTACTTTGGGTGCAGGTAGCAACAGTCTGAATTCCCTACCCACCACCATTTGTGGAAGTCTTGCAGATTTTTGCCTCACATTTTTGTTCTGTTCTATTCCTCAAAAAATCTGTGGTTTCTGAATTTTTAATTCCTTAAATAGTTGAAGGTGCAGTGGTAGCATTGTTGCCTTACAGCTAGAGGTTCACTGGTTTGATTCTTGGCTGGGGTGCCTTCTGTGTGGAGTCTGCATGTCCTCTTTGTGTGGGTTTACTGTGGCGTCCTCCCATGTTACAAATACGTGTCTGCAGTATTTCTCCCTTGGCCTCTGCTGAAAATTTGCTTTTGTTCCAAGTCAGACTTTCCTGGTTAACAAATGTTAAATAAATAAAATTGACAGGCATTTGATTTTCAGACTTCATAATCTTCAGAATGTACATGGTAACACAACCTTTTATTCTAGCAATTTCCTAAGTTTATAAGATGAATATTTAAAATTTGTCCCTAGTTTTGGGACTGTATTCCCCCATTATTGGCTTTGCCCAGGTTTTTTGTGCTAATGTTGAGAGCTATGATGAGAACTGATTTCACTGAATATGTTTGAGGGCTGTATTCCCCCATTACTGGCTTTGTCTAGATGTTTTGTTCTAAGAGGTTGACAGCTATGGTGAGAACTGAATTCACTAAATGGTAGCCATTTTTCAGTCTTCCTCTCTTTCACAAAATAGCTGATCTGGCATAATGGTATGTTGCTCTGACTGTTTTGCACAGGGTCCTGGGTTCAAGACTTGGCAATAAAATGTATGGTGGTAACACAGCATTTTATTCTAGCAACTTTCCAAGATTATACAAACAATGTTTAAAACGTGTCCCTGGTTTTTGGGCGTTTGCCCCCCCCCCCCATCAATACATTTTGGCTTTATCCAGATTTCTTGTGCTGCAAAGTTGAGAGATACAGCTGAGTGTCGATTACATTTTACAAGGAGTGGAAAGCTGCAGGGGAAGAGAAGTTTAGTGCTGCTTATGCTGAGTCGGCTTGCATTGTTAATAGCACAACAGGTTGTTTACTTGCTTTTGATGCAGAAGGCTGTGGATTCTACTCGCACAGTATGTAGATGCATTGCTGATATTGTACTGTGTTGTAAACGGGGTGGATGCTGCCATCTTGAGAATGTCCTCTTTGGCGAAGATACCTAGTAACTATGAACCCGTCCATTATCAGTTTGCCATCCATTCCCCATTGCAATATTACTAGCTTATCATTTTTTAATGTAATATAGGCAATTTATTCCTCAAGGGCAACAGGCACTTTATTTCTAGATGAAGCAATGAAATATAAAGTTGTTTGCTAGTAGCAACCTCTTCATTAGTTACATATCTTTTTAATGTGGAATTATTGAGATGACTTTTACTTCTTCAGAGATTGCGCATATTTACTGATACTGGTGGATTATAGAAGTTTGAGTAGACTTTTATGATGGAAATGTTCTCAACTGGGCAGTTTTGTCATTATTGGTACATGCATTTAGTTTCATTTGGAAAAATGTTCAAAACAATAAATTTAAAACACCCTTTAACAACTGCACTGTATTATACAAGGAATATAATTTAATGCAATCAGGAAGGTGCATCACAGAACACATGTATGTTTTGTCTGCAAGGGGCCTATCATTTGAAAATAGCCCAAAGTTAATCTTTATCTGCCACTAACCAAATGTATTTTCTTTGAATGTGGGTTTAAATGCTGTTCCAATGAACGTGAGTTTCAAGGGCAGCGAAGTTTTAATGCTAAATCTGTTTTCATTGTGAGACTGCATTGCTTTGTTTAGCAGATGTTTTAGTGTTTGTGCTGTAAAATGCAAAATAAAACTTTCAAATGAAGTCCAAATCATCATAGAAGTAAAGCAGTATGCACAATAGTGTTTATGGTAAATGGGGCGAAATAACCAAGTAATGGGACATTGGAATGGCTGCAGGAGGGGAGGCTCCATTCAACCATGATTCTGTGAGGGGGAAGGGCGGCAAACTCAAAGACAGCCCCGGCTGAACTATACCTCTCAACTGTCCAGATTTTCACAGAATGAAGAGATTTTTGCTTCTTATTTTTGATTTGTTCCTCATATAATTTGTGGTTTTCTGTCAAATCATTTAGGAATTAAGTCACTAAATAATGACAGACATTGAGTTTCAGATTTCATAACCTTCAGAAAAATGCATGCTAAAGCAAGACCTGTTGTTCTATCAACTGTCTCAGTTTATACAAGAGCAATTTTTAGTACTGTTTGTATGTTCCCCCAATATATTTGGCCTTATCTAGATTTCCTGCATTAACAGGTTGAGAGGTACATGCAAATAAATTGCTTTACAGAATTAGGCATATCCAAACCTCTCAACTGTCCCCATTTTGGCTCAAAATGTTGCTCTTCCCCTAATAATCCCTCCGCAAAATAACAATTTTGGAAGAAAACGTGGAGGGTTTACAATTAATAAATAACTGTAATAATCAGAGTTATAGATTACTTTTATTTCAGAACTGCACGTAGATTCTTTTATTTTGATAGCTGCTCAAGTTAGCAGTACTAATATTAAAAAAGTGACCCTTCTTTGACAGGTTGCCAGCTGTATTGTGTGGCCATTTTATATTTTTGCATCACATTTTTGGTCCATTTTTCATAAAATTGTGGTTTTCTGGCAAATTAGTGGCAAATCATTAAAGACTGAAGTTAGAAAATAATGACAGACATTTAAGTTTCAGATTTCATACCCTTCAGAAAATTCATAATAATGCAAGACCTACTATTCTATTATCTTTCTAAGTTTATAAGAGCAATATTTAAAAATTGTCCTTATTTTTTGGGCCTTTGTCCAGATTTCGTACACTGAGGTTAAGAGGTATGACAAATGTGTCAGGAGAATCACAGTCAGCTAGAGACATTTCAAATTGTGACATACTTGTTGCACCCCACTCCACCATGTGGTGACTCTGGATGTGTCCAAGCAAGGCAAGGAGCAGTTATGCAGTATAAATGTGCAGAGTATCCCCCCATCAAAGGTAGACACAAGTACTACAGTGGCTTTTCATCTGTCCTTGATTTTGCAGAATGTTCTGGTTTCTGTCATTTTTATACTGTTGATTTATGCTTAATATTATTCAGAAAGTGCCTGTTGCTCTATATTTAAGTAGCAATGCTTTAATGACCATCAGGTAAGCTTGTCTGAGATTGTAAGATGCAAGTAAGCTTTAATAAGCATACTGTTAAAGAACTGCCAATAGTGAAAGCCTTTCTGTTGTTGCCATGCAGAGAATACTTACATAACTAGATAACGTATAAGCCTTGGGTATTGAAATGCATATGACAGTATTTGCAATAAAGGACAGGATTATATTATTTTAAGAAGCTCATTACATTTGTTGAAGACTTCCAGTCATCTTTGCAGGCTTTACCTGTAAACGAAACAGAATGCCAATCTATCATGTGTGGTCCATAACCTGTGCAGTAATCCTTTAAGCAGTGTCTCTTGAGCTTGTTTCTTGTTTGCTTTTCATTTTTTACTTTGATCGTGTTTTCCCCATTGAAACAAGTAGATAGTTGTTGTCAGGCAGCAGGTCTTTTTTGGATAAGAAACATTTTTACAAGTGGGGGTATCACAGAGATTGCTACTTTCAGCATGTTACCTGGTACTTTAATAAAGCTGAATATAAAGTATAATTAGAACTGCAGTGCAAGGAGAAGTGTGTTGAGTTGAGTGCTGCTTGTTTTTCTTATACTTGATTTTGACTGGCATTCCAGTAATGTATTTAAAAAGTAATTTATTTTTTCATGCTTCACAACCTTTTTGTTTCCATCTAGATATTATGCAAGCTGTCATGCAGCCAATGCATTGAAATATTTTTTTTCTTCTACACTTCATTTTGTCTTGATTGGACTCTCATAATAACAGTTTGGCACCCAGGGCAGCATGTTTAATTAAAGTTCCAGTTTTTGTGGTTTTGAGCATAGCTCTCCCCCCCTTTCTAGTTGGTCGCACCCCTTCCCATTGACCAGACCCATTCAGCTGTCTCCTGCAGCCCTCCTTTGATTTGAAGTCATCAGCCACCACTGGACCAAGCCACAAGAGGACCTTCCATAATTACACTCATAAGGATTCTACTCTCATCCTCCTGAAAGGAGGAGCTAGTGTCAGAAGCAGGGTTCTGCAAATCAGTCTCAGAAAAAAAACTGATACCCTCCTGGTTCTATTTTGCGAGACCATGGAGAAGGCCAAAGACATGGTAGCCTCCATAGGAGTCACAGTAGAGGTCTTTTGCCTGTCACTGATGTTCGGGGCTGCGATTGCACCTTATTTGAGTCAGACATTTCATGCTGAGGCAGGTACAGTTATTGGCCTCTCTCACCTCCTTCTTTTTTGGGTGTTTCTATTTAAACTTCTTTAGGAGGTCAGGCTGGGGTCTGGTGGACAACATTACATGCTTAGGCCTACCAGTACCTTCAGAAAGATATCAGTTAAGGAAATCACACTATAATCCCTGGTGAGTTTCAGGCTAAAGAGAATGGGTGGTCATACGATAAAATTCTCAATAAAATGGCAACACAGAAAGCTGCCCTTGATCCTGAAATTACATCAAGCTTGTAATGCCTAATAAATGTATGTAAGGAAGTCCATGTTGCTGCTGAAAAAATGACATATGTGGAAAGATTCTTGAAGAATGCTGCTGAAATTGCTACCAGTTTAGTAGAATGAGTTTTGGTTTGATTTGTAGGTTTTTATTACTGGAAGTATAACAGGAAGTAATGCATTCAGACAGCCACCTAGACAGTGTTACCTTTGTCACCCTCTTTCCAAAATTGTTAGAAGAAAAGGTTACAAATAAATGATCATGTTTCATTATTTGTTGTTTCCACTGTTGTGCTTTCTATAAGCAACTAAAACCAGGAGAACACATATAGTAAATAAATTTATCCTTCTCAACTAAAACCAGGCAAAGACATATAGTAAATCAATTTGTTATCCTTCTCAACTAAAAGCAGGCGAAGACATATAGTAGATCAATTTGTTATCCTTCTCAGCTAAAAGCAGGCGAAGACATATAGTAGATCGATTTGTTATCCTTCTCAACTAAAAGCAGGCAAAGACATATAGTAAATCAATTTGTTATCCTTCTCAACTAAAACCAGGAGAAGACATATAGTAAATCACTTTGTTATCCTTCTCAACTAAAACCAGGAGAAGACATATAGTAAATCAATTTGTTATCCTTCTCAACTAAAACCAGGAGAAGACATATAGTAAATCAATTTGTTATCCTTCTCAACTAAAAGCAGGCGAAGACATATAGTAAATCAACTAAAACCAGGTGAAGACATATAGTAAATCAATTTGTTATCCTTCTCAACTAAAACCAGGCGAAGACATATAGTAAATCAATTTGTTATCCTTCTCCACTAAAAGCAGACAAAGACATATAGTAAATCAATTTGTTATCCTTCTCAACTAAAAGCAGGCAAAGACATATAGTAAATCAACTAAAACCAGGTGAAGACATATATTAAATCAATTTGTTATCCTTCTCAACTAAAACCAGG
Organism: Protopterus annectens; assembly: GCF_019279795.1. Taxonomy (NCBI): domain Eukaryota; kingdom Metazoa; phylum Chordata; order Ceratodontiformes; family Protopteridae; genus Protopterus; species Protopterus annectens. The sequence goes on along the minus strand of NC_056743.1, from coordinate 624,978,563 downwards.
CGAAGACATATAGTAAATCAATTTGTTATCCTTCTCCACTAAAAGCAGACGAAGACATATAGTAAATCAATTTGTTATCCTTCTCAACTAAAACCAGGTGAAGACATATAGTAAATCAATTTGTTATCCTTCTCAACTAAAACCAGGCAAAGACATATAGTAAATCAATTTGTTATCCTTCTCAACTATAGCAAGCATCATCTGCTCTCTTGGAGCCTTATTCTATGTCTCTCTGCTTTTACTCTGATAGTAAATCTATCACATGAATCCTAAACTTAGGAATATCTTCTAAAATTTAATATTATATTGTAGAGAACGGATGTGTCCTATCTGTTAGTTAATATGCATGTCAAAGTCTCTTCTATGGAAATTGTATGTCAAAAGTCTGTCCTTCAAACTATGTTTTGTAAAAAAAAAAATTGTTCTCTTGGAGCTTTTCTCCCTCGGGCCTCCACTGAAAATGGACTTGTATTCCAGTTGGACTCTCCCTCTCAACAAATGTAAAATAAAATAAATAAATAAAATTATGATTTTAGTGAGTTCTAAATAGAAATAAGAGTTGTATATGAATACAAGCAATACAATTTGAGTTTTCCTCTGTATTTTAGGAAAATATCAGTAGATTAACTGTGATTTGAATGGAGGACTGATATTACCTTGGGCATGAAGCTTTGTTCAGCTCTAAGCATCATTCTTTCTCTATGGGAAATGATGTACTGTTGTTTTGAGAAAGCAGCACATAATGTAGAAGTCTTCTTAGCTGAAGTAACAGCTACCAACTATAATCTCTTCAGACAGAAATCTTAGGTCAGCTTTGGATGCAGGTTCAAAACAGGCTGAAGTCAACTTTTCTAAAATTCAAATTAAGTCCCATGAGGGTGTAGGATTCCTCTATGGGGTACAGGAGGTCTAGACAAAAATACACCTCTTAGGTAGCCTTTGCATACATGTTGAGAAGCCAAGTATGATTAGATGAGGTCTTGAAAGTATGTTGAGATGGCAGCCAAATTACTTTTACTGCAAAAAGAAAATGGATTTCTTATAAAAAAAATCTGGTAAGAAAATAAGTAAGGACACCAACGAAGAGGTGACTGGGTCCACTCATTGATGGGGTGCCCATAAAGTACATTTGAACCATTTATCTTTATATACTTTTCTTGTCAAAGGTTTCTGAGATATTAACAATTGCTGGATCAGCTTAGTATGGTAATCTGGATCCACTAGCTATTATTAGAAGTGGAGATGCCATGTGGGTAACTTGAGGGGCTCATATGGCTAGTTAAGACTTGCTGAACAGGTGAGACAGAAGCTTTGGATGATATTGTAGAAAGAGCAGTCTTCTTACCAAGTAATGCGATAGCAGAAGAAACCAAACATGTCTGGGCCAAAATGAAGCTCCAAGAATGATTTTGGTTCTGCACAGTCTGGCTTCTGAATGGACTTTATCATAAGGGCAGTGGTAAAAAAAACATATGAGAGACCCTGTGCAAGGAAGAACTAGAGTATCTCTGGGAGTCTGAACCCATGGAAGAATTAGGGAAATGAAGTTACTGCATTTGGTGGTGGAGGATGAGGCAAAAAGATCAAAGCAATGCCTCCCCATTAGAGAAAAAAATCATCCTCACTGTAGGCATGCTTATAGATCCCTTGTGAGCATTAGAAGGTATCTGCTCAACTTTTCCATTAAGGAACTGGCTTGGCTTTGAATATGTGTTGCAGCTAGAAAGTGCTGTAGGATGATACCCCACTGTCATACCCTCATTGCTTTGTGACAGAGTGAACAGGACTGGGATCCCCTTGCTTGTTAATGTATGACATCAGAGACATTTGTTTGACTGGAGAGTTATTGCACCCTGGGGAAGATAGCTCTGAAAGGCCTTCAACATTAAAAGGATAGCCCACATTTTCAGGATACTGATATGCAGTTCAAACTCTTGTTGGGTCCATGTTCCTTGGACTGTCAGCTTCAGACAATACTGCCCTCACCCCAAGACAGTCATATGTGTGGTGAATGTGGCATAGAATAAGACGTAGAGAAAAAAATCCGCCTGACAGCAGATTCTAATGTTAAAGCCACCATTGTAGATATTTTCAACAAGCTTTGGCTATTCTTATTTTATGAGACGCTAGGTCATAAAGTTGGGGCTATTAAACTCACAGTGTCCATGTGAATTACTGCTGTCATTAACTCTGGGGCTCATAAAACCAAGGTTGCTGTTGGTGCAGCATGATCTAGTAAAATTCTGATTGACTCCTGAGCTGGGTCTAGCCTGAGTGTGGGGAGAATTGCTATTGTCTATGTGGCGCCCACATGGCAACTTAGAAATGTTAACTTTTGAGCTGGCTCAAGCTGTGCCTTCTATAGTTTGACTGAAATCTTAAGAGACAGTCATAACTGCAGTACATAGTTACTTGCTTTGATGAGCTGCTCCCTTGAAATTGTGGCTATGAGACAGTTGTCCAGATAGAGAAATTGTCTGATTCCTAATAGACTGAGATGAGCTGCTGCTGGTGCCAAGCAGATGGTAAATACCCTGGGGCTGTGGGGAGTCTGAGGGATATGGCTCTGAAATGATAGTGACCAACTCCCATGCAAACTCCTGGACATCTTCGCTATCTTTATGTGAAGGTAGGTATTCTCAGAGCCAAGCAGCGCATCTAGTCTCCTTCTTGAAGGTACAGAAGGACTAAGAGATGGCATCAGTGCTGTTTTTGAAAAGAGTATCAAATAACCTCTGGATAGGATTTCCCTGAACAAACTGTCATGCATCAAGGCCAGCTGCACTTAGTGTTGCAAGGAAATATGACCTCTGATTGCTCCTTGGGTGGTGGCCTCTGGAAACTGACCATGCCTGTGAGGAGTTCTAGCTTTGCACTACTCATAGTTGGGCTGCTGAGATTTTCTGATCTATATGATCTTTGCTGCCATCTGGTTCTTGGCATGGGACCTACAAGGGGCTGAGAACTTAACCCAAAAAGTAATGAGTGTATTGGCATTCCTACTCAACTTATTGCAGTGACCTTTTATAACTGTGGTCCAAAATAATGTACAGCCATCATAGAGGCATTGGTGCACACTGCCCTGAAGTATTCAAGAAATTGCAGGTGGCTTAGCCAGACCTGTTGTATCACTGTGACACCTGACTCCACTGCCCACATGACTGTCAGCAGAATTATGCAACAATCTCATGGAAGTATGGTAACGGTGTTCATACTGGCCACCTGTAACTCCACTTATTTCTATTTGTTTCCAGGCTGCAGTTTTTTTGAGGCTTTCTAGAATCTTGTCAGCTAGGTCTCTATGGCACCTGATCATATGCATCAGGTAATTAGAGGATGTAATAGAAAAAGTACTCAAGTCATATACACGCATCTCTAAGTGATACATGACTCTGGACACCTCGTCGGGAGGGGGGGTGTATCAACTGGGCTGTTTTAGAGGCAGGAAAAAGAACAATGGAATCCATAACAGATCCATTGCTGCAGTGAGGCCTCTGTCTTTGCGTGACCTGAAAACTTTATCTGGTTTTCTGGGAATGAGTTCAACCACAACAGGTCCTTCCAGATAAGCTGGAAAAACAGGTCCATCATTTTACAGAGGTGGTTCCACCCACGCTGTTGATGACGCAGACCGAAAGCATCCTAAAGGATCTCTTCCACAGGGGTGGTGAGGCTTGTGGGGTCAAATCTCTCTTTGCTTTATCATTTCTAGCTTTCCCCAAATTTGAGGTCTTCTGGAGGGGACTGAGAGAAGACTCTTCTTCACAGAGGTCTGTGTTTGGGGTTGGGGACTCTGAAAGACAGCTTAGGTGTTTCCTCTTACATGTCTTATTCCTGGACAGACTCAGAGGACAGTCACCATTGAATACCAAAGAAGATTCCTCTGCAGATCATCTGAGCCTCAAGGGGCACTTGTCAGATGAATCAGAGTGACTGGCTCTAACATATTCTGAAAGTGGAGTTGACAGTGGTACCAATGGAGCCCTGGAAGTCTCAGCTTCTGATATCAAAAGTCCCTCTGTTTTGGGTACATTAGCTGATGAAGGCACATCACGTGCATACTATCTTAACTTCCTCCAACATTCTTTTCTGTTTCCTTTTTTCTCTGATCAGACATCATCCTTGGTAGATTTCACCTTCTAATAGTCAATTTAAAATCTTCTTGTTTCTGTGGTCTTGTGGCTTGTATTGACTAAAATTTTCCAAGTAATACAGTATTCAAATATTCTGGTCCCAGGCAGAACACATAATTCATGTGAGGCCTAGGGTAGAATCTTTTATCCACAGTTTTTACAACCAGCAAGAAAACTACCAAGAACTTACAAATATAAAACTGTCTTAGATACTATAGCAATACCTAACAATCAAATGAGAAAATTATGAATTACAGCCCAAAACACCAAGTGCCAACAATGAACTTCAATCAAAAAACGTTCAAGCTTTAATTTAAACAATTATATGTGATTAGAATTTTTGGTTATGAAAAAGTTGTAGAAAGGGAAAAAACAGAAAATAGAAAGAAGGGATGACCTAAAGGGGGGGGGGGGGTGACCAAAATGAGACAAGAAAGTTTTTTGTTTAAAAATGAAATAACTATCGGAGAGCTGTAATAAAAGGAAAAACATATGAGAAGGGGTGACTAATGTACAAGTCACATTGCTGCAGAAAAACATTTATTTTAAATGTTGAAGGTGCTTGAGCTGCAGAAGATACATGTACTGTGGCAACAAGATCTGAAGGATGAAAACAGTGCATTCTTGGAGGAGAGGAGGAGCTTGAGTTTGTAGGAGATTGTGAAAGCTGCCAAGAAAAAGCACACCTGGGGCAACTAGTCCAAAGACTACTGTGGATGTCCTGGATCAACACAGATTACCTATCATGCATTTTTTTTTTTTTTTTTGCATTTTCAGAATGTCATCTCCACTGCTGATTGGAATGTCTATAGATATCTCCAGTAGTCCTAATCCCACCTTCCACACAGCAGTAAAGTAAGTGACTGTCTTGAAAGGCCTGCAACCCTAGGGGGACAACCCTCATCTCCAGAACATCAATGTGAAGATTAACATCTATGTCTGACCATTTGCTCTGAACAGTCTTCCCTTCAAAATGCTCCCCCCACCCTATTAGGGAAGTGTCTGTTGTCACAACTGTCACTGGGGAACTTGTTTGGAATGGACTTCCATTTATCACCAAAGAAGACACTATCCATGAAGACATATGCTGTCTACAGATCTGAGTCATTTTTATTTTGGTGTGGAGTGGATGGATTCTTTGAGACGACTGGAGGACTCTCATGAAGTATCTGGCAAGAGGGATCATGAGAACTGTTGACACCATAAGATCCAATAGTCAAAAGGTCAATCTTGCAGTAGGACTTGGGTGGTAAAGAACTTGTGAGGCAGTGAGACGAAGAGTAAGAACTCTGGACACTGAATGGTGGATAATTTGTAAGGCAGTGTCCAGGTGGCATCCAATAGATTCCGTCTGTTGAGAAGGTAAATTGGCTCTTGGGGATGTTGACGGTGATCCCTAGCTTTTGCAACAGTCAGAGCAAAAGGTCCCAGTGATGAGGTAAGAGACTGCCAGTTATGGCTGTAAGGAGACAATCATCAAGATATGGGAAAACATGGATCCCTAGTAGGCACAAGTGTGATGCTACTACTGTCATGAATTTGGTAAACACCTGGGAGGGATGTGGTAAATCCAAAGGGCAGAGTCCTGAAATGATAGTGGTTGGCTCCCAGCCAGAAATGGAGAAACCTCCCTGAATGCTTGTTCTATCTTCACACGATAATATGCGTACTTGCGGTCTATTGAGCACATCCAATCATCTTGTCTCAGTAGAGGCAAAAAGGACTGTAGCAAGACTATCCAGAATTTTGTCTACTTGACATTCTGATTCAAATGACTATGGTCTAAAATGGACCTGAGATCTCCTGTTTTCTTGGGTACTAAAAAGAACCGTGAGTAGACTCTGGATTCTATTTGGTCTGTGGGGAACAGCTGGATAACTTTTTTTTTTCCTAGGAACTTGGGAATCTCTGCTGCTGCAAGTGCCAGTTGACGGGGAGGGGGGGATTGGAAATTCTCTTCTTTTTGACAGAGAAAGGGAAAATGGCATAGAGTTACCACTGGATATAATGTTTAGCACTCCTAAATCTGTGGTTTTGTTTTTCTAGACTTGTGGGTGCAAAGATGTGTCGCCAATTGTATCCAGATTGCAGCAATCAGGCAAGCCTTCGGGGATGCTGGAAATACTTTTCAGAGAAAGGTCCATGAAAATCCTGATTCTGTGGTTCACCCCTGCCCCTGGGGCAATGTTTATTATTATTATTATTATTATTATTACTACTACTTCCTCCTCTGTCATGAGGGAGTCTATCTCCAGAAACATCCTGATATGAATGCCGATTTCCTGAACCATATCCTCTTTTCAGCCTGCTGACTCCTAGAGTAGGCTCTCTGGGGCATGGAGAACCGAATGCCTACTGCAGAGAGTATCTCACCATCTTGCTGGCTCCTGGTGAGTGTGTTTTTACAACTGGGCCTAAATAGAGTGGGCCCATCAAAAGTGGTGTTAATAAAGGAGATTACAAAGCTTTCCTCAAAGTTGTAGAGGAGCACCCAGGCATGTTGACGAATGGCAATGCTGGTGCTTGCAGCCTTAGCTGTACTATCAGCTGTGTTCAATAACAGTTGCATAGCCACATCAGAAGAAGAATGAAAGGTCGACAGCTGTGATTCCACTGTCTTATGGACATCTGTTGGTAATACCTCATACAGACTTGAAAATGTCCTGCAAGTATCTCTGAAATCTGGTAACGTGCTAGATAGTTCAGCATCCTGACAGCAAAGGTCTCTGAAGCAGAAGTTCATTTCCCAAAGTAGTGCCCATCACCCTAGACTCTCTATTAGAGGGCTGGACTAAGGAACTCACCTTCGGATAGTTCTTTTTTGTGTCTACTGCAACCACCTCTGCATCTACCGGAGGACCGTTGCCTGGGGGGGGGGTCACAGAAAATTTTGTCTGGCTTCTTGGGGATAGACTCTCTACCATGCCAAAGTCCTTCCATGTCCACTGAGGCATCAAATCAATAAGTCCCTAAAAGGGTGGTACCACCCAGGAGGAATAAGAGCTAGACCCAAAGGTTTCCCAGAAAACAGATTTGTCAAGAAAAGGGCTGTGGACCTTCCCCTTCTCTCTTTCATCAATTCCAGAATCTCGCCAAATGTGATATTCTCAGAGGTGGATCTTAGGAAGCCTTCACCCTCATCCAAATCTGTGTCTTCTGTGACAGACTCACGTGAATAGTCTAGGTGCTTCCATTTGCACATCTGTTTTCTATGCACCATTTGCAGGGGAATATCAAAGGGTTCAGAATCCATCTGGGAGCTAACATAGTTAGAAACCTGGGAAGTCAGTTGGAATAACTATCTATGTTTGACAAAAAGATGAGAAACAGAAGCTGATCTGAGCTGGGGTTCGAATAGCACAGGCCTTGAAGACAGCACAGTGTCCTTCAGCACTGATACTTGATGGAAAGCCTTGAAAGCTGAAGTCACTGATTGCATAGGCTCCCTCCTGACCTCAGATCGAATGGAAACCCCAGAACTGATAGGTCTCGACCCCGAGGCTGATTTTGGCACTGGCCTATTTAGCACCAAAGCCCTGAGAAGAAGATATGGCTCCGACAACTTTGGGGCTGACCCCTTCTCTGAATTCTAGTGCCAAAGCTTTGGCTCTAAGACTCTTCTGGATCTGAACACATTGGTTCCAAATGAAGGGAACCAGTCAGCATCAAAGTTACCTGAACTATCAACTCTAACAAAGGTGCTCCAGAGCAGATCGGGTCCAAAGCTACCAGCGCTGATGGACAACTTGGTACCAGAAAAGAGCATAAAGGAAGGGAAGATGGACCAGCACTTGGTACATTCCCAGAGGACAGTACTGAGAGAACCCCAAGGTATATCTGCGTCTTGAGACACTTTCTCATCATTCTGTCGACATCCTGTTCAGTCAAACTCCTCCAAGACCTGGATGATGATGCCACCAACAGTGGCCTGAAGCAGTGCTTCTACTAAAAAATAGCAGTGAAGTCTGGGGCTGAATAGTTCTGGCAAGAATCGGCACAGAGTCAGAGATGTACTGTGCTGGAGAGACTGGCAGGACTGAAAACCTTGGTACCTTAAGATCAGATTCCAGTAACTGGGAAGGATCCAGAGACCTCTTATGGGACTTCACGGATTCCCCTTTCTCTTTTGGCTTCTCCTTAGGTTTTTCTTTGTCTGCATCTGGCTTCTCCCTAGCTTTCTTGTCCTTGGTTCTGGAAGATGCAGTAGAAGAAGCATTAGGGATGGCAGACCCTGTCTGGGGAGGAAGGAGTCCATTAACAATCAATTTTTCATGCCAAGTCTGTAAAGCTCGAGTGGTGAAGAAAAAGTAGGATTGACAAGAAGCATCCAAATGGGATGCCCCTAAACAATATATACATAGAGAGTGTGGGTCCTATTGGTGTGCACTTTTTAAAACACTGACCATTAGCCATAAGGGAAAAAAAAATATCACACATGCATACCCGCACGCGTGCGCACACACACACACACACACACACACACAATAATAATAATTATTGGCCAACTAAACTAGTAACTATTACACTAAGAACACCCGCTCTAAGCAGTCTATAAAACATTTCTATGAAAAATACACTTAACAATGAAAAATACTAACAATTATCTGAATATCACTAATAACTATAAAACACATCTAAATGACCTAAGAGACAAGTAAAGACAGTTTTTCCCTAAATTAGTGAGAGTAAAACTCTCTTGGTAAGGGAGGAGATGGAAGAGTAACACAAAGGATATGCAGTAAAGAAGCCCCTGGATGCAAGACCAGACACTTCAGGTGGCAAATGAGATCTGAGGTAGTAGGGTGGAGACCAGAAAATTATGGGTATGGGAGGAATCAGAGCCCTGGAACTGAAAAGTCTCAAAATCAGTGCTGAGGTCAGATCCAGTTGGATCTGACAAACCACAATTGAATTGGCAGACAATAGACAACATTGGATCTAATAGCATAATCTCTCCTATTCCTATGATTCTGGGGGGGGGGGTCTATGACAATTCGCCGAAAATCCATTTCGCCGAAAATTTCTGACATAGGGTCCAAATTGCCAAAAATCCATTTTGACGAAAATAGTACTGACAGTGTATCTGCCCTTACCCTCCACTGTATTGCGATCTCAGAGTGAGAATATTAAAGTAAGGGGGTGGGGGGCACAGCCCCCCACCTACTCAGGTTATAAACTACTTACTTACCCTTTTAATAGGGACTGCTCAATATAAAACAATACTAGACACTATTAAACTGTACTGGGTGGGGGGCTGTGCCCCCCACATCCTCCCTACTTGAATATTCTCACTCCAAGATCGCACTACAGTGGAGGAAAGGGGTAAATCTACTGTCATTACTATTTTTGGTTAAATGGATTTGGACCCTATGTCAGAAATGTTCGGTGAAATGACACTGATCTGATTGTGGGATAGCACAATTAAGACACAATTTAAGAAAGTTTACAAAACAAACTCATGTAAGACTGTCTGTTTTAGTTAAATAAGTGAATGGAAGCATTTTATAGTGGGTGCCTTCATTAGCACGGCTGACATGCATTGTAAATAATGATCGTCAGTGATATCTTGGCATACAGGTATAAAATAAACCATTTATATACAAAGCCATCAATCGCATATTTTTTTCCATTTTTTGCCTTCCAGTGTTTTCAGGATCCTTATTAGAATCAATAGCAGCCATTTAAAAATGTCTCATCTAGTCCATTTAGTCTCCCACCTAAAGGCTCAGCCATATACTAAACAATTGCAAACCAGTATTCTGCTTGCTCTCTAGTTCCGTCAAAAGTTAATTGCGTCTATTCTATACATTCTGATAATGACATGCCATAACTGCATCTGCAATACTGCCCCTAGCACTAGCAAATTTTATTTTACTTATTTATTCTATAATTATTGGAAACATCTCTTTGTGAGTTCAAGACCATTTTCAGAGAAAGCTCATAGAGAAAAAAGTTTCACGGGAACTAAGCCATCTGCATTATTTAATAAAATTAGATCAGCTTGGTAGTGGTAATTTTAACATCAGTCTCCAATCCATACTATCTGCTTACATGCAGAATTTAATCAGACAGAAAAAATAGTAATAAAACTGTTGACTCAAGGCTACCTTAAGAAAATACTTTCCCCAAAAAAGGGTGGTGGGCCCTAGAAGGTTTGCCAAAAGGAACACAGACATACACAAGGGTGTCTAGATAGACTGTTGGTAGGGATTTACAGGAAAAGAGAAAAAAAGATAATTATAACACTGGACATGACAACAGAGATAAGTACAGTATTTGCATTGTTACAAAAGCACAGTTTTTTAATAATTGTTCTGCGGACCCTTGTTCCGCTGTGGTGGCCCCTAACCAGAAGGAAACGATGAATAGTTTATTTGGTAGCTGCACTATTCTATGGAGTGCTCTGTGACAGAAAAATATCTGATCAGTCTTACGTTTAAGTTCAAGTTTGTCACAGCGCTTGTTTAAACACTTCACTCAACAACACAAATTATAAGGAAGTAAATACAAGAAGTTAAAAACAAAAATCAAAACACGCAAAAATAAACTTAATAGAAGAGGAAAATGAGCAACTATAGAATAATGCCAGAGCCTTGCAGCATACTGGTAATGCTCAATGACTACAAAAAGTTCAATACTACATTAAACATGGCGAAGAAATGTCCAAAGTGAGGTTTAAGACACGGTTATCACAGTTACCATAAACACAGGCATCTGACACCTTTGCTGGACATGCAAAAAACCATAAATGATGACATCAAGGTGAATGCTGCATCATCAAATAAAAGGACCTTGGATGAAAAGTCCAGTTGTCAGAAAAGGACTGTATCAGACAGCCCAGAACCAGAACACAGTCAAAAGCACAATGATAGCTGTTATGCTTATGCCAAAGCTAAAAGGCAGACAACCATTAACGAAAGTTTTAGGAATGGTTCAGTATTTCTCCAATTTTATACCAAACATGTCAGATGACAACATGCTACTATGGAATCTTCTAAGAGAATGATGATATGTGTAACCGACCACTAAACAGGAAAGGCATTTTGAGTTACTGTGAACAATGCAGCAACTGTAAAATATGATGTGGGTGAATCAGCTGTGCTGCAAATGAGATGCGATTCATATGGACTTGGGACTGTACTGCTTCAACAGGACAGCTCACTTACAGCTGCAAAGACTAGCTCTTCTTAAACGGAGAAAGAGATGTTAGCTATTTGTCTAAGGAAGTGCGAAATTCCACAACTATATTTATGGTAAACCAATGCTGGTGGAGAGAGATTATAAACCAACACAGCATATTCAGGAAGAATCTACACAAAGAATTGCAAAGAATATTGAAAAATTGACAATACTGTAACTTAAAACTTACACACCAGGCATGGTGCTAATCTACTCAGCACAGCTTATTTCAAGGAGAAAAATTACCACCATTTGCAGAAAGGCAGACATTGTATTCTGTTGGAACCCAAAGAATATACTCAGCACAATAAAGAAAATGCAGTAATTCAAGAAACTTAAAAAGAAAGGATGGCCAGATCAGTTAGTTAGCAGTGCATCCTAATATTTAGACACTACCAGATGTACAGAGATGAGATCAACTGAATTTAAGGTCTCACATTCAAGTCCAATAAGTGAATATGGAGATTGTTCAAATTATGATGCACCGAGATGCTCAGAAGCAAGCCACACCCTCTGTGCTATGTCTCCATGGGAAAAGGAAAATGTAATCACTCCCACTTTAACAGCACACAGGCAAATGAATGTTTCTGTGATCATTGTTACTACTTTTTATTTGCCATTTTTAAAGGTAGTACTCTTAATAGTTTGTACGCTGTTGGAATACCAGTGCTAACTTGTAATCGTCCCTGGTTTTACCTTATATTTTTGCTCTACCCCTGATAAAATTTCAGATTTTTCTGGTAAATCACTGAGAGTTACAACCAATCAGTAATGGCACAGATTAGAGTTTCAAACTTCTTATTCTTCAGAAAATGCATACTGATACAGTGGCTGTTATGCTATTAATTTTCTAAGCAATTTAGAGTCTTCTTCGTCTTCTTTCGGCTTTTTCCCGGTTAGGGGTCGCCACAGCGGATCACCTTGTCCGCACATTAATTGGCAGTGGAGTTTTACGGTGTCGAGTTGCCAGCCCGGCGCCCAACCTTCCACAGAAGGCACACTCACACACACACCTAGGGCCAATTTAGAGTGTCCAATCCACCTGCAGCATGTCTTTGGGATGTGGGAGGAAACCGGAGCACCCGGAGGAAACCCACGCGACCACAGGGAGGACATGCAGACTCCGCACAGAAGGCACCCCAGCCGAGGATCGAACCGGAGAACTTCTTGCTGTGAGGCGGCAATGCTAACCACTGCACCACCGTGGCCGCCCTTTCTAAGCAATTTAGAGTAATATTTATAAAATATTTCTTTAGTATTGTCAGGTCTACCCCCTGGATATAATCAATATTTGTGAGGATGGTGAGCCCCCTTTATAGCACCAACAACCACATCCCACTTTTAACAAAACATCTCAGGGCCAGCTCATTCACAAGGAGGTTATACATTAGAATAAGCTGTAGTGTAAAAACCTGTTTTTCTGACATTCGTTACTGCATTTTATTTTACCATTTGTAAAGCTAATAATCTACTAGTGTCTGCGCTGCTGCTGCAACGGTAACAATACTGCAGAGTTGTCAATTGTCCCTGATTTTGTTTCATACTTTTGCCAGGGCTCTCTTTTCTAGTAAATTACTGAGGATTACAGTAAATAATGGCATACATTGCAGCTGACAGCAGACCTGTACCACAGAGTAGCCAAAGTGTGACTGCTGCCGGCATACCTCTCAACCTCCTTGCTCAGGAATTCAAGACAACAGCAAAGATAATGGAAGAGGAGAAACAAAGGCCCCAAACTAGGGACAGGTTTTAAATGTTACAATAATTCATTTAAAGTTAATAAAACAACAGGTTTTGCAACAATAACTATTTTTTTAATAATAAGTATGAAACTCTGATGTCTGGAATTATTGCCTGTCACCTCAATGGACACACATGTCCAGCCACCCCCACAGATGAGCAAAACAAAATGGTCTTAATCTGAACAATTGTAGTGACTATATCTGATCAAATAAGAAAAGCAATTGTGAGGTGTAAACAGAAAGCCTGAGATGTTCTGTAATTCCCATAAAATGTCAAGAGATAGAAAAATAGTGCAAACCTGGTATATCTACAGAAAGTTCTATAGTAAGAATCCTAAGGAAGAGGTGCTATGATTTGATCACCAGAGTCACCATGGAACACGGTCAAAACATATCTACTTTCATTTATGACCAGTATCTAATTTATATTGACTAATATTCTGTTGCCACTGACATTTAAACTGAAGGACAAGTGCCACTTTAAGTACTGAAAAGTATTTTTGCTAGAAATGGAATTTATGACAACCGTTCAACATTTACTAGAGTTCAGAACTTTTACTGAAGACTACGAATTCCAGCACATTATAATACAAGCCAAGTGGACAGGATGGCATGAAAAGGAACTTTAACACAGGATCAAATTACTCAGTTAAGCAAACTGCTATCTCAGAATAACCATTGAACAGAAGTTGCTGGAGTGTCTAAAGGAATAATCCAATACTAAGAAACAGTAAAAAGTATCCAGGAAAAATAAAACAGGTAATTTTGAATATTCAAAAAAATAATCAAAAATCTGGAAAAGCAGAGGTATAATCTCCAAACATGGAAGAATAATCCAGACTCCTATCAAACACACACAATTTACAGCAAGAAACAGAAACTGAATAATGTGCACATAGTACAGTTTTTTGAACTGTAGTTACACTGTTGTAATAACCATGATATGCAAGTACACTGTTAAAACTATACTTTTGCAGTCATTTCACAGTAATGCTGCTACCTCATAAATTCCCTATAACACAGCACTTAGTTCTTCTATATGACAGGTTACAACACACACAGTTTACAGCTATTAGAAAGGGTAAAAGTAAAGGGAAGCAGATTGCATGCTTTTTTACTGTGTGGAGATTCGGGTAAAGATTCTGAAGTCAGTATTAAGCCTGTGTTATACCATACATGACAGGCTGAAGGCTTCTTCACAGTGTGCGTGTTAAATACAAAAACAAAGACAACAGTGTGGAATTTTAGAACAGTCATTATGCTGTGCTAGAGAGAAAGTCAAAAGATGACTTAGAAAATTAGAAGAAAATTGAGGAAACAAGCTATAGTCATGGTTAACTGATGCAGTACTCAGGGCGGTGATTGTTTATTTTAGGAAACACCAGGATGCACAGTAGCAAGCACCACCCTAGTGTGATGTGGGCTGGCTCTATACCAGCAGATCAACTTTTCAATTGTTTTTAAGAACATGAGATGTAAAAAACAGATAGCATAACATCCCATCGGGGGACTTGCGCCCTCACACCACTCACCATCACTGACATGAAGTTTATAATGTCAGACTTTCAATTTTTTTTATACTTTAGCCTTATGCTTTTTATGTTGAAAAAATGTTACAGAATTATAACTGGTCAACAAATGTAAAATAAATAAATAAAATACTTGCCTAACCCCATTGGGATGTCAAACAAGTAGGGTCTGCCCACACCTGCGCTTAGTACGATGGTGTGTCTTAATGTAACAACCACACTCAGTGCTATGGAAAAGGATGCAAGGATGACATAATAGAAAAGGCAAGAAAAATAAAAGGCCAGTTTCTTTAAACAGGACTTTGAGAACAGAAATTGAGACAAAAGGCAAGACTTATACGAGGTGTAAAGGAAGTGATGAGTACGGGAGGGAGGATCAGTACAAGAAGGCTAAAAGAAAAGTGACAAAAGTACTTGGGACAGCAAATTAGAAACTGAAAAGAGTTTATAGATGTAATCAAGAAAGTAAAAAAGGGCTTCTTTAAATATACTCCAGAAAACAGGAAGGGAAATGTCAGACCTTACAAGCCCAAGAAAAGATGGGAAAAATACAGAAAACAAGCAAAAAACATGGATATTAAATGAATACTTAGCTTCAGTCTTCATAAAAGAAAACAAAGACAGTGCAAAGGGAGTATAGCTGAGTTATTAAAGCACTGGACACCAGGATAGTAATGCAGGGGGGTAGAGAGAAAAGATAAAGCACATGGAACAGATGGGTTGCCTTCCAGAGTACTCAGAATCTGTCAGAACAGCAACTCTAATATCGTTATACAAAAGGGGATTAGGAGAAATCTGGTGAACTACAGGCCTATTAGACTGACAGCAATGCCGGGGAAAGTCATGAAAAGAATCCTGAAATAAACACTACATTCCTAGAAGACAAACTCCAGGACTGCAACCAACACAGAAGTGTTCATTCAAACGGATCCAGTGTTATACCACAGTTACAGGAAAACTTGTCAGAAGTATACGGGTAGATGTGATCTACACGGACTTTATCAAAACCTCTGACAAGGTCCATCACAGGCAAACGATGGTAAACTGGATGAGATGGGGGAGTGGAATCAAGACAGATTAATTGGAATGCTGCATATCAGAAGGATGGGACGATGGAAGTTGTGATAAGATGGACAATATCAATAATAAAGAAAGTAACTAGCAGAGCACTACAGGGGGTCAATGTCTTGGGTTCAGAACTATTCAGTGTGTTTGCTTCTTACGTAACTGATAGAAAACAAAAAAAGATAAACTTCTACACTGATAAAAGAATGGTGCAGCACTGAAAGATGAAGGAAACGGTCAAAGAATGACATGGAAAACCTAAAGAAGGGGCAGAAAGGTTGCACTTGATGTTAAGGTCAGAATCATTTAGCACTGGACTTGGGCCACAGTAAACCTTATGTGATGCATCAGATGGGGTGAGAGGAGTGGAACTGATAGCAAGAGAAACCAAAGGGTATGGAGGTGCTGACTACATCTGCAAAAGACTCCCCAGGAGCAGAGTGAGACCAGTGGCAGCAGCAAACAGAATGTGGGATAAAGACTCAGAGGGATAGACTCCAGAAGCTCTATTAGGCTGAGGTTGGGCCACACCCTGAATACTGTGTGCAGTTCTGAATCACTTACAAGTAAAGGAACAGAAAGCTGCTTAAAGGAGTTCAGAGGAAAGCCCTCAGCAAGGTGCATGAGATGGAAGGGAAAGGAGACAACAACAGACTGGTGCAGCCAGAACTTTTCTCACTAGAGGTCAGAAGACAAGACGCATGCACACTATGAAAGGAGAGAGGGGGAGTAAAAGATACAGGTAGCAGATCATGGCAACTTACTACTCAGTGAGGATTGTGGATTCATGGAAGGAATGGGGGAAGGGGAATCCATACAGCTTCTCAACATGAATACTGGACAAATAAGCAGAATGTTAAGTGCTCTCAAAGTGCAGAAAATACAGTTATGTAAAATCTTACCATAATGTTAAATGTTCTTCTCTTCACTGCTGCAGCATTCTTTACAATAGAGATTCCCTGCCTAGGGCAGCCCAACTTCCAGCCAGTATACCAAAGCCTTTAGGTTGCAATGAGTACCCAGTACGTCACATGTATGCTCCCCATGCACTATGTAGGGCATAAAAGTGATGTCAGGACATACCATCCTCAAAAGTGAAAAAAAAACACCCTCAAAACTGAAAAAGCCCAGTAAGAATGTCAGTCTAAGGATACTAGTAAGCAGCAAGTACATCCAAAAGGAAAAAAAGATCAGGGGGAGGAGAGAGGGAGCAAATACTGCAACAGTGAAGAGAAGAACATCTACTGTTATGGTAAGATTTTACACAACTGTACCATGTCCTTCCATATCACTGATGCAGTATTCTTTACAATAGGGAGTACAACAACTCAGGAAGAAAGTTGGCAGGATGAAGACCAGCAGAGCCCTCAAGAAAGCCATGAAGAATGGTCCTGGCAAAACCAGCTCTAGCTCTAGAAATCAAATCCAATTTATAGCTTTAACAGAAGAAGGAAGACTTTTCCTATGAAAGGAATAACAAAAAGGAATGACTTTAGATACACACGAAGAAATGGTTTGCTTGGAAACAGCCAAACCTAAAGACCTAGGATGAAAGGAAACAAAAAGCTGATCTAATCTACAAATGGTTTTAGTTTTATCTAAATATCCGAGTTGTCTAGGCAAATTCAAGGTGTGAAGAATATTCCCACTAGCAGATTGTGAAGAAGAGAAAAGTCAGTCTATTCATTTGCCCACTTTAAGGGACAACTCAACCATCATGGGCATTAAAGAAGGATTAGTATGATGGGACAACCTTTCCTTATGAAAAAAAAACGAAGGAGGGACAGCCATAAAGGCCTGCAACTGAGACACCCATCGGGCAGAGGTAAGAGCTAAAAGAACAGTCTTCCAAGAACAATGCTGTAAGGAAGCTGAAGGAGCAGACTCAAAAGCACCCTGAATTAACTTTTATAAAACAAAATTTAGGTCCCAGGAAGGAGGAACAGGCTTTCCTGGGAGGCCTAATGTGAAGGACGCCTTTAAGAAAAGTACAATTGTGTACACATTTACCATAAATGCAGATATTCAAGTGCATTCACTGTTGCAATCCTGACTTGTGGGATTTCCTGTTGTGGAAGCCCTTGGCTGGCCCAACTAGCACAGTTAAAATCTCCCTCGTACTAAGGCTAGAGGATGCCCTATCCAACGTCAATATGCTTGGGTATAAAGGTAGTCAGCAGACACCATGACATCAGTTTTTTCTTGCCCCCAGGATGAACCATAAGCAAGGGTTCAAGGCAGAGAATGGGCCCAGCAGGGAGAACACCCAGGGTGTCCTTTGGTTACAGAAGACAGAAGACTACTACTGTAGGCAAAGGGTGGGGGGAGACTGCAATAGTGAATACACTCAAACATCTACATTTATGGTAGGTGTACACAACTGTATTATGTTCTTCATGTTTCACTGTTGCAGTCCTAACTTGTGGGATAATTTCCAAAGCTGGAATGAGGGTGGAAGGAAGTTCATGGGGAAGAGAGGATGCCCTGCAGGATTGGCAGTGATGAATCCTGATCTAGACTTGGAGAAAGCTGATAAGTGGTAGTGTTAAATTTTCCAGAAAAAATTGAGGTCCCATGGAGGTGTGAGTTGTCTCCTGGGAAGTCTGATGTGACTCACTCCCCTAAGGAATTGTTTCGGAAGGGGGTGGGAAAAGATAGGAAGAATAGGAATGTGGGCTGAAATGCCAGAGAAGTGAATTTTGATGGAAGAAAACAATAGGCCTCTGTCAACCAGTGTAGCCAGGTAATCTAAAATGGCAGAGATACTGGCTGAGTTAAGACTAAGGGCTTGCTGCTGGCACCAAATGTAGATCTTTTCCACTTGCTGAGTATGACTTCATAGTACTAGGCTTTCTAGACTCTTTGAAAATGTCTTAAACTTGTTTGCTTAGGGTATGCTCAAAGGGAGGATGTTGGGGGATTATCCAGGTTGACAGTCTGAGTCTGCAAGTTGGGATGCACAAACCTCCCCTTGTCCTGAGTTAGAAGGTCTACTCTCTGAGGTAACTGCCATGGATTTTCATTGTTTAAACTTAGTAGCAGAGGATAACAGTGTTACCTGGGCCAGTCTGGGGCTATCAGAATGACCCTTGGGTCATCTTCACTGATTTTTAGGAAAACCCGAGGAAGAAGAAGAGTGGGGGGGCACATAAAGGAAGAGGTGGCGCCAAAAGAAGGAGAAAGCATCTGTACTCCAGGCTGTGGGTAGTTTGCTTCTGGAACAGAACCTTTTTAGTTGAGTATTTTCTTTGGTGGCAAAGAGATTTATCTGTGGGGATCGCCATTTTTGGACCATGCTGAGAAATGTTTACTGGTGCAGATGCCACTCATGGGGATCCAAACATTCCTGCTAAGATGATCTACTAGTGTGTTTTGGGTCCCTGAGAGGAATTTTGCCATGAGGTGCAACCCCAGGGAGTGAGCTGTCTCCCACACCTGCATCACTAGTCAACAATTAAGGTAAGAGTGAATGTCTCTTTGTTTATGTTTGTGGAACATCTGGGTGTTGCTGTTTTGACTAGCAAGACCCCTGGTTTCCATTATTCTTTGAAAGCTATTAGGCCTTTTTGAACTGCCATGAGTTCTTTCCAATTTATGTGCTTATCTCTGAGCTGAATTTCCCATCTGCCTTGTGATTGATGGTGTTGGAAATGAGCCTCCAAGGCTGTCTCTGAAGAATCTGTTGTTAAAGTCAAAGGGAGGATGTTGGGGGATTATCCAGGCAATTCATCCTTGAGGCTTGGGATCAGCTGAATTTCTGTCTCCAGGGACTATGATTGCTGGCACCAAAGATTCTTGAGGTATCAGTGGAGCTTCCTCATGTGTAGCCTGGCCAGATTGATCATGAGGATACAAGTCGCCATGCAGCCTAATGCTCTGAGGAATTCCTTGGCTGAGAGGCATGGTCTCTGCATAATGTTTTGGAAGTATAGAGTCAGTAAGGAGACCTTTTCTGGAGAGAGTAAGGCCTTTTGTAGGAAGCAATCCAGAAGAGCCCCCCAGGAAAACTATCCTGGTGGATGGGTATGTCTTGGACTTGCGAAGAATTATGGTGAACCCTAAGGAGATAAGGAGGTACTGAGTGAAGGCCAGAACTTTGAAGAGCTTTGACCAACTCATGGCTTGAATAAGGCAGTCGTCTAGATAGGGGAAAATCTGGATCCCTCTTGTTCTGCAGAAGGTGATCACAGGGGCTAAACATTTTGTGAAGTCCCTGGGAGCGGTAGTCAAGCAAAAGGGCAGTGCAGAGAATTGAAAGTGACTGGTACCTCCTCTGAAATGTAGACAATTTCTGCAAGATTCCTCTGTAGGAATGTGCAAGTAAGCATTTTATAGGTCCAGGGTGACTATTAAAGCCTGAGGGGCTATCATGGGAAGAAGTTTTGGAAGAGTCAACATTTTAAACTTTAGTACCAGCAGGGATTGACTGAGGGTAGTCAGGTCTAGAATAGGGCACAAAGAGCCATCCGTTCTGGGAACCAGGAATAGCCTGAAACAGAATCCCTTCTCTATTTGGTGTTCTGGTACTGGTTCCACTGAACCCTGTAAGCACAGGTTATGAATATGAGAAAGGGCCTCTGCTCTTTTATTTTGTGAAATATCCGGGTAACCTGAGTATCTTAATGGCTCTTTGAAAGTCAGCCTGTAACTATTTGAGATAACATTCAGAACCCACTTGTCTGAAGTAATGAGGCACCAATTTTCTTTGGACAGGGATAGGCTTCCTCCTATCTTTTCTGAAGAGATTGGAGGCATGGGGAGGGGAAAGGGTCATTGCTGCCTTCTACCAGGGGCCCTGTGATCTATAACTCCCCTAAGTGGGTTTCCGAGGACCATTGCCTGTGCCTTTGTGACTGATGCTGCCTTTGAAGCCGTTCTCTCAAGGGGTTTCCTTTGCCTGCATTTTGATTGACAGGGAAAGAACCAGTGTTTAGTGGGAACTTGGAGGAAGTCATTACCAGTTTGCACAGGTTTAGCTTTATCTTCCATCTTTTTGAGTACAGCCTCAGCTTTTGGCCCAAAGTCCTTATCCAGGGGTGCATCCAGAAGGTTGAATCTGACATGGTCTGGTAGGATCTACTCCCTAAGCCAAGCATACCTTCTAATGACAGAACCAGATACTGCAGCTCGGCCAGAGTCCTCCATAGCATTATAGCTGCAGTGTAATAAGTGCCCAGCCACCTGGGAGCTGGAATGGCAAGGGTCCAACAATTCCTTGGAAATGTTATTTTCCTCTAGGGAGGATATCTTTTGCTTCATTTGATCTAAATTGTTTGTTGATATTGTATTATATGAAACTGGCAGTTAAGTGCCCTCATGGCTAGGGTACCACAGTATACCTTTTTACCAAACCTATCAAGGGCCTTGCATTCTTTGTCAGCAGGAAAAGGATTTTTTGAAGAGCTGTTTTTTTCTCCCTTGAGTCCTGGTGTGACAAACTCTGGATTAGCAGAGAGATTTTTTGAAGAGTTTATTTATGAGTCCAGCACCTTGTAAAACCTGTCTGGTTTTCAAAGGGCTGGAGGTAGGAAATCTGGATTCAGGGAAGAATCCATAAAAAGACCCCCCCACCACCTCCAATACAGGAGGAAAGCCAAAGATTTGTGTCAAAGAACTCACTAACCCCCTTTTTAGATTGTGGGTATTCCAGTGCCTTCCACTGGAAATGTTCCCCCAAAAGTGATGTTTTCAGGAGGCAAAGCTGAATCCAGATTCTCTTCAGAATCTGACTCTTCAAAAGAAAAAGGAAGGGTCCCTCCTGAAAGACAGATCCTCCTGGTCAGAAGCCTCATCTGAATCAGGAGGTTCAGAGAAAACTTCAGGGGTAGGATCCCTCTTTCTTTTCCCTGGGGAAGACTTCAAATGGGGTTGTCTAGCTCTGACTAAGGAGATAAGGTCCTCAGCTAACCTGACCAGGTCTTGCTAATATCCTTGTGCATGGGAGTCAGTAGGTCTAGGGATAGGACCCGAGGTAGAACCCTTCTTAGACGGAGATCTGGCCTTGGGCCTAGGTACATTCACAATCCTGATACCAGTTTCTTTGTAAGGTAGAACTGATGAAGGCTGATGCCTCAAAGGAACGTTGCTGGTAAAAAGATTACTCATCAAAGCAGAGGTCTGCTGAGCAACTCCGGACCTGATGACTAACTGAAAGCCAAGGCCTGTGAGAAGTTGAGGGACCTGACGGCATGTTGGACTCTGTATGGGTCTCAACACAGGCCTGCTCCACCATCTTGATTATAGAAGGGGGCTGAGAAAATGGCTCGCCTTCCTCAGCAAGAACGAGCCTTGGGAGACTGGCAGACAGGGAAAGGAGGTCATCCGAGGCTCTATGCTTGGGTCTTCTTTTCCTTGTCCTTTCTAGGCTTAGGGACCTCAACCTTGGAATGACTGGTGGACACGGTTGCATGATGCGAAACCGCAGACTAAGTTGCCTAGCCAAGACTTTGGCCCTACACCTGATATTCCTAGAGTTGAAATGGGTGAAAAAACAGCAATTAGGGACATCATGATCACGGCCTAAACAGGTGACACACAATGTATGAAAGTGTGAATGTGGGATTTGCTTACCACATCAGACAATTGCTAACTTCATCTGACAAGGTTAAAGTATGAAAAAAAGAGTTCACAATGGGATACTTAGCTTTTAGATAACTTTTCTTTGGTGCAGACCAACTGACCCACATAAACACTGCTTTGGGCATGAAAAGACTGATATCATGGCATCGGCTGGCTCCCTTTATACCAAAGCATGCTGATGTCAGATAGGATGTCCGCCAGCCTTAGGAGGATGCAGATTTTTACTCTGACAGTTGGGCTGGCCAAGGGCTTCCACAACAGGAAATCCCACTAGTCAGGACTGAATCAGTGAAACATGAAAAACATATCTTTGGCCTTAAATCTAGAGGCCAAAGTGGGAGTCAAAGGCAGACAAGCAGAAATAGCTGATAGGTGGGCTTTAACTGAAGACTATGCCAGACCAGCATTGAACAATTCACACAAATAAGAGAGAACCAAATGAATATCCACAGTATCTGGATACAGGTTACGGGAAATACACCAGCCAGAAAATATCTTTCATTTGGACATATAAGATTTCCTTGTAATGCGTTTTCTTGTCTCCTGCATGTCCTCAGAAAAAAAGGTGCCTGAAGAGAATCAAAACACTATCACCCACAATGTCAGTTGAAGAGGGGACAGATGGGGACGTATGACAGACCCCTTGTATTGTGTTAGTAGGTCCACCCTGTGAGGTAACTTGTGATGACTGCTCTTGGCTAAATGCAGAAGAGGAGGGAACCAATAATGTCTGGGCCAAAAGGGAGTCACCAGTAAGATTTTGGGAGCATCCTGTTTTATGTTGAATAGGATGCTTGGAATTATAGGAAAGGGAGGGAAAGCATAAAGAAACATCTCCTTCCAAGAGAAAGAGAAGGCCATCCACCTTCCAGGACAGAGGACATGCAACTCTGGTGAAAAAAGAAAGAAAGCTCTCTATTCAGAGGGCAGGCAAAGAGATCTACTTGAGGAGTACCCCACTGGTGGGCAATGTCCAAAAACACGGCCCCGTTAAGCATCCACTTGTGGGACTGTGTTATGGACCTGCTCAGATAATCTGCCACTATGTTCTGATTTCAGGGAATATAAACTGCCTGAAGAGTCACTTGATACTGGTTAGCTAGATCCCAAACCTGAAGAGCTACTCTGCACATGAGATAAAACATTATTCCCCCTAGCTTGTTGATATACCACATCACTGTGGCATTGTCTGTGAGAATTCTGTGGGGCCCTGAAAGGAAACATAGAATGAAAAGCCTGAAGAACCAGAAGGGCTGTCTTCTCTTTGACACTGATGTGGTCTTTCCTTTGTTGAAGAGACCAAAGGCCTTGCACTTTCAAAGGACCAAAGGAGGCCCTTCATCCCATGTCCAAGAGATCTGCGAAGAGTTCCTGAGAAGGGACTGGAGATTGAAAAGGGAGCCCTTGGTTAAGGGACAACTGAAGAATTCACAACTGAAGTTCCAGCTTAAGACATAGAAAAAGACAGATTAGAAAATCTAAAGGATGAGAATGTTGAAGCCAGACTGACTTTAGAAATCACTGGAGCTTTCTCATATAAAGCTTGGCCAAATAAAGCATGAGAATGGTAGAAGCCATGTAACCCAGAGCCCTGAGAAACTCCCTAGCTGTACCTGAAGCCAGAGGAAGAAGGGAATGAAAGAAAGCCATAAGAGTTAAAGCCTTGAGGGAGGCAGAGATGCCAGCATTGGCACCATCTGGAGCATGCATCCTAGGAAAACATGATCCTGAGAAGGAGTCCAAATATTTTTGGTAATTTACAGTACACTCCAGGCTTTGCTGGAGGTAAATAGCAAAGTGTAGATGCTGAAGTAAAATCTGTGGAGAAGAGGCCTGAATGAGCAGGTCATCCAGGTAAGGGAAGATCTGTATTCCTCTCAATCTGCATAAAGCAATCACAGGACTGAGGGATTTGGTGAAATCCCTTGGGGCAGTACAGAGGCCAAAGGGCAAAGCAGAACACTCAAAATGCCAGGAAGCAACAGAAAAACATAAAAACTTCCTTAAAAGGGGATGAATAGGAATATGGAGAAAAGCTTGAGGAAGTAGAAGAGGAAACTAGGTTGGAAGAAATAGCATGTGAAAGGAAGGAACCTTCAAAAAGGTGTTTAACTGAGGCAGAGTCAGTATGGGTCTCTGGGTGCTTTCTTTCCCTGCGGACCAAGCACATTCTAGAGTAAATACCCTTCCCCCTCAGAGAAGTTGGAACTTATTAAACAGTTCCCTGAGCCAACAGACCCTGAAGCATCTCTGAAGAAAAGAGCAGTTACTCCTGAGGAGGCTGAGGGATGCCCAAAAAAGTGAGGGGGGATTTCCAAACCTTGTAATAACCCTGGAGAATTATGGAAAAATACCCAGAAGTCTTGGCTGATCTTTAACCAAATAGGAAGGGACAGGGAAAGCCACAGACATAGAGTAATGTGAATGAAGAGCATGGCAAGTATAGTTAGACAGCACCTGGTTTGTCAGGAAAACAAGGTTTCTGAGCTGAAGGGGGTTGGGTAGCCATAGGAGGAAAACTCCTTCTACCCTTTTTGCCTTTGGGAGGAGGGCAAGACTGTCTATGAACAAAAGCAGGCTTGTTAGGGTAATTCTTTTGAAATTTGGGAACAGGTGAAACAAAAATATGTTTCAGATCCTGTAAAGCCTTACCTTTTTCTTGCAGGGACTTAAACAACTCAGCAGCAGCACCAAACAGATGTTTATTATCCAGAGGAGCATCCAACAACTTAGCCTTGATATCAGCAAGCAAAGGTTGAAGTTGAAGCCAGTAATAGCTCCTCAGTACAAAACCAAAGGCAGCAGCCCTAGATGAGGCATCAGCTGCATCATAGCTACATTTAATAGAATGGCGAGCAACCTGAGAAGACGTATCTAGTAAAGAAAGAGCAGAAGTCTTCCCCTCAGAGTCAGGAAGATCTGAAATAACCTGACAAGCCTAAAAGAAAGAAGAGACAAAATATACCTGGCAATATGTCTGACAGTTCACAGCTCTAAAGGCCAAGGTAACAGAAGTATACACTTTCTTACCCAACCTCTCCATAATTCTACTTTCCTTGTCAGATGGAAGCAGCCTTATACAAGGAAACAGTTTAGAAGGTTTATCAGAGGCAGCTGATACCACAGAAGGGTCAACAGAGGGGCACTTATGAAAAAAAACTTGCAATCAAAAGCACTTCATAGAAACTATTGCTTTTTTGGGGGGAACAGGGGGCTGAGATGCACTAGAAAAGGCATCCAACAAGGTAGCAAGAACAGCAGGGACAGCAAAGGGCAAAGGAGACTCCATATGCAGAAGCTCATAGTACCTCTGAACAGACATCTGAGCACAATCCCATTAAAAAACTCCATTATTTGGGAAATTGTGTCACCAAAAGAAACCTCCTCAAAAGGAGAGTCAGGGCTAATAGACTCTTCTTCCTCAGTACCATAGTCTAAGGGAGAATGAATCTAAGAAGAATAAGTCAAGGATTCTTCATCAGCATCTGCATCTTCATCAGGGCACTCTTGCTCCTTAGACCTCTTGAGAGGGCTAGGAACAGAAAACTCCTGAGGAGGCTTCAGAGCCATAAGGATATTAAACAGGCCTTGAGTGAAATTTTGCCAATCACTCTGAGGATCTTTAGAAGCAAGAGAAATGTTTTTTTTTTTTTTTTTTTAAAGGGATGTCAGCCTTAAAAATCTTAGGAGGTTCTGACCCAGGACGGCATTCAATTAGCATAGTCGGTATCTCTTCCCTTACCAAAATCTGAGAAACACCCCTAGGCCCTTCAGTAATTATCAGCCATGGTTCCTACTGAGCATCTGAATCAGACATCTGCAAGGCCTCCATGGACATGCATGAAGCCAAATGCATGCTGGCCTCCTGGTTGTGGCAGAGTAGTCCGACAGAGAAACCAGATAGTCGTCTGGGCTTTCATCACCCTCAAGAGAGATGTCCGGGTGGAGGTGGCACAGCTGAAGAATCAGACAGAGCTTTCTTGGTCTTCTTCTTCACAGACAGCTGACCCTGGGAAGATCCTTCCATATTGTCTTTGGCCAACAGCTTAAGAAATTGGTCTTCTAAATAAATAGCTAAGGAAGAAAGCTGACTATGCAATGTCTTAGAAACATAATCTTGGCAAACTGTACAAGACATATGGGTCTTGGGAAGCACCTAAGTAAAATAAACACTTCTTGTGACAATCTTTATGGGGAATCTGTCTCTCACACTGGCATTTCCCCTTTCTGGATAACATGAAACCAACAACCAAAACAAGACAAGAAAGTGATAAGAACAACAAAAATACCTCATGTGGCACTTATCAGAAAGTTTAGTAACCAGCAAATGAATGAGTGTTCAGATTAACAACTGAAGATGGCGTTTGGACTGGTAGCAAAGAAGTTCTGAGGATGGTATGTCCAGACATTACATTTATGCCCTACGCCATAGGGGAGCATACATATGACGTATAGCATATCCATTACAACCTAAAGCCTTTGGTATACTGGCCAGACATCGGGCTGCCCTAGACAGGGGAGTCTTATTGTAAAGAATACTGCAATAGTCGTATGGAAAGACATCAAGGTTTATCATCACTTTCTGTCAAAAACTGTAATACATAATATGCAAATAAATGCACATATGCTTGTACCTTTAAAAATACATCTGAGAAATCTTGGTTCATGCTGCAATATTCAACCCACCTCTCATTAATTAATAAGTGTCTCTACCAGTTTTATACACCTAGCTTGATTTTCTTTTTCTGCTGTTCAAATACATTTTGGCCAAGCAGTGTAAGAAAATAACAGAAAAGTATTACAGGTTCATAGGTAGTTAATAGGTTATCAGCCTTCGAGCCATTTTAAACCTAGCCATACTTAACCCAGATTTACCATAATATTGCTGTGGCAATACCCCAAAGAATTTTACAAGTTACAGTATAGGCTTGTACATATCAAGGATTCACAGACTACCTCTGTCCATTCGGGACATAGCCAGCAAGCCAGAGGTAAATCTGCAATTTCCCATCCACTGGTCCAAGTTACATTTGACTATGGTTAGGGTCGAGCTTTATTTCTCATGGATGGGAAGCCTGCTCCGAAGGAAGAGTAATCTTTGAAACACATACCAGTCCTAACATGTTTTAGGTCACAGACCAGGTTTAGATCCTTAGAATGGGTACTTCTGATGCTATTTGTTTTGCAGACATGGAACAAATCTAATAGTGTGGGCTCAGAGGATGCCTTGTAGGCTAGGCATAAATCACCATACAGCATTCTATAGACGACCAAGTACAGGGGACAAGGATTTGAGACTGTCTGCATAAGACTTGGTGCTTACACACTGTATTCTTTCTGTAAGGAACCCCTCTGGTCTCTCAAGCTGTTTCAAGTGCCTGGTCAGGTACATTCTGAAGGGTGCACTGTACTCAATGGATAGTCAGATGAGATTCAAGTAGAGTGGAACAATGATCTTCTTGGACCTGGATACCATGCCCTTACTTATAAGTTGCTCAGCACAGAATAACTTTCTTACCACAGTAGAAAAGTGCTGGTCAAAGGACAGGTTACTGTCAACATGTGTTCCCACATTCGTGACCACTGGGTATTATCAATGTGGTCATTTCAAGAGATGGCCATCTTTCCATAGGGTACTATTATGCATTTTTTCACCTTGAGTTTTAGCCAGTGGCTCTGGCACTAGTTGTTTGTCTGTGCTAGGCCCTCTTGAAAGGTATTTGTGTCTATTCTGGGGATTTAATGACTGTGTCTAGTTTGCAGTCATTTGCTAACTTGGTCAGTGAGAGCCTTGATGTTTGCCTTGACTTCAAAGTACATGCCAAAAAGGAGAGGCCCCAGCACCGATTCCTGTGAGACTCCAATAGTAAATCACCTCTTTGTGGAGATGGATTTCTCAATCCTAATAACTTGCGTCCTATCAGTAATCCATTAGTATATTCGTCAGGTGACATAGCCTAGTACCTACCTATGAACCTATCGTCCCTGGGGCCTATACAAGCCTAGCCAAAAAGGTACCCTGGCATTCGCCACCCAAGAAAATTATTTTCCTGTGCCCCTGTCGAGCAGAGCCACAGAGGTGATCCCCGGGGTGAATTTCCTATTTCCCATCCAATCATCAAGATTTTTTTTGAAGTGTGCTAATGAGGAGCTTTGTTTGATATAGATATGTAGTTTGTTCCAGAGTATGGGAAGTCTCTGAGACAGGAATCTATCCCTCCTGCATGTTCTGTTTATTGTGGTGACAAGGTTTAGGTCCCTAGAGTGTGTAGCTCGGAGGGATTGGGATTTCTTTACGTGGAGCATGTCCAACAGCTCTGGGTTTGACATTGCTTTGTATGTTAGGCAGAGATCGCCTCTGCGTAGGCAATATGCGACGGAGTAAAGCTGGAGTATTTTGAGATTGTCTGTATAGGGCATCTGTTTGAGGCCAGTAATCCTCTTTGTGAGGTATTTCTGTGGCCTTTCCAGTTGTTGTAGATGTCTTGTGAGGTACATACTAAAAGGGGCGTTGTACTCTATAATGGGTCTAATGAGTGACGAGTACAGGGGAATAATGACCTCATTTTCCCTGGATGAGAAACCTTTTGTGATGAGGTGTGCCACATAGAAGGATTTCCTGACTACTGTGGCGATGTGATTATCAAAGGAGAGACTACTATCCACCTATGTCCCAAGGTCTCATCACACTTTCAGTGTTAAGTAGACTACCACCTATGTGGTAGCTCATTGGTAGAGAGTTTTTACCAAAGGGGATGGCAATACACTTTTTGGCATTGAACTTGAGGCCATGGCTTTGACACCAGGGATTTGTCTCATTGAGGCCCTTTTGTAGGATGTCCACATTGTTAAGAGTTTCAATTACGGCTCCTAGTTTGCAGTCATCTGCAAACTTTGTTAGCCAAAGACCTTCTGTGTTAGCCTGTACTTCAGAAAAGTAGATACCAAACAGGAGAGGACCCAGGACTGAACCCTGTGGTACTCCACTTGTCACTGGTCTGAAGTCGGATTTGGAGTCTGCTACTTTCACAGTGTGGGTTTTGTCAGTGAGCCAGTTGGCAACCCATCTTGTGCCATTGGGATTTATACCTAGTTTAGTGAGTTTATCTAGAATTCCAGAGTGGGGGATGGTGTTAAAAGCCTTGGAGAGATCTAGATAGGCTGTGTGAACCACCTTACCCTCATCTACTGCTTTGGTGACTGCCTCAAAGTCAATCAGGTTTAGGAGATATGATCTGCCTTTTACAAATTCAAACTGGGTGGGGTCCAGAGTTTGGAGATTACCAATGTCTTTGTTTATAAGTTCCATGATGAAATGTTCCATGGCCTTGCAGACCAGGCTTGTTAGGCTAATGGAGTTTATGCCTAATTTTGTAAGTTTATGTACAATGCCTGAGTGAGATATTGTGTTGAATGTCTTGGCCAGGTCGGCAGTATGCACTGTTTTGCCCATAGTTTTAGTGACCTTCTTGAAGTCTGACAGGTTAAGCATGCATAACTTGTCTTTGCCAAACCCAAACTGGGTAGGGTCCAGAGAATGTAGAATTCCTGTGCCATGGTTTCAGATCCATAATAATTCTTTCCATGGCCTTGCATATGAGACTACTCAGACTTATGGGCCTATAGTTCCTCGAGTCTATGGAAAAGCCCCCCCCTCCATGTAGAGAAATAACCACTGCAGCCCTCAATTAATTTGGCATAAAGCCTGTATACAGGATGCGGTCAAATAGATATTCTAATAGGCCTGACAGGTCATGTTTCATGCTATTCAAGAGGCATCCTGTGATAGTATCAGGGCCCATCGAAGCAGTGTTCTTGGCCTTAGAGTGCACTAAGGATCTGTTTCCTAGTGATGGTTGTTGTAGAAATGGTGGCAGTGGGGGTATTTCCTGGTGGATTACTTGGAGTAATAGAGGAGTAAAAACTTGAGCTAAAATTATCTGCCTGCAGACCCTGTTATATCCTCTGGCACCTTATACATGGCACCATTTACTATCAGTTCAGTACCTAGTTGGGTGTTGCCTTTAAGGTTGTAGACATAATTGAAGAAAGCCTTCTAGTTGTCCTTAGCTTGAGAGGCTATTTTTATCTCAAATTTAGGTTTGGGAGACTTGATTAGTCCCCTAAGATGCTTGTTCAGATTGGAGAGTTTTTACCTTTCTGTTTATGAACCCGATTTTCTTTTTTTGTGTGTGTGTGTGTTATACAACCTATTTATACTGGTATTCCTCCACTGTGGCTTGTTTATGGAGACTGTCCTATGTTTATTTTGGGTAGGCAGAGCTGAATGTATGCAGCTACTTGCATGACTGTACAGGGTTTCTATCAACAATTCCACACATGGCAGCTGTGTTCTCAGGGTTTGCGGGAGGGGAGTTTGGACTTTTGTCTGTCACTTAGAGGATGTATTCACCATGCCATCTGAAGTGAAGCCTTCACCAATGGAGTAAACTGTTGGCATTTTCATTTTTCATAGCTGCAAGCTCCAGCCCAGCACATTTCTGAATATTCTCTCATTACCACAATCTAGACTTAGTGTGTTTCCTTGTGGCACATTAAAGTTTCTGGCTATGACCATCCACAGTCCTTGTTCAGTTCAACCTCGGTCTACTGGAAGAACTGAAAATACAAGAATGTGCTATATCTGGAAATCTATTTCCAGGTGCAAAATGGAGGAACTATCTAGACAGAGGGGGTATAAAGGATTCAGTGCAAAAGGCGTCCTCCCACATTGCCTGACATAAGGAGTACATATTTGTAGCATTTGTTTCCTTCCTTAACCATTGATCATTAAACTTTCTCTGGTGCCCTACTAACATGTTCATTCCCCCCATCCTGCTGGCTTTAGCATCCACATCACTTTGTGGGGGGCTTCCCCTTTTATGGGGGGGGCACATTTCAGCAATAATTAAGGATGAGAGTCATGTGACATAAGCAATTATCTATAGCTGGCTTAGATTTTTTCTTTTTACTGTGCTCTAAACTCCCATGACCCCTCAGCTATCATGGGATCTCAAATGCCTTGCTTTGCTGAGGCCAGTGTAAAACTGCAGGCTTCTGCATACACATTTACACTCAGCTACAGTATGATGCATTTTCTGGATGAGCTTGCATTTCTGAGCTGCCATTTTTAAACACATCACATCTAAGGGGACCTCCTATTCACCGTATTCCATCCCCACCTGTTTCCTTAAGCACCTGAGCCACTAATGTAACCTGTGTCATATGGGCAATATTCAGTGATTTACCCTCATTTTCCATTTATAGCATGATGAATAGCATGATGCATACCTGCTACATTCTAAGGGCTTTCTGGAGTGGGTACCAGCTGGGGAGGAGGAAAGTAGCAAGCAAAAACTAAACTTCTGAGTGACAAGGGTCAGAGGAAGGTCTGGTTCAGCAAGTGTAGTCCATACTAAAGTAGGTCACACTCTCAGATTAGTCATCCAAGAAATAATGTTTAATGAACATGTGAACTGAAGACAAAATTCCTGTGGTAAAATGTTAAATAGGGGAGACACGAGTCAAGCACTGGAAGCAGTCATACCTCTAGTGTAGTGGTCTTTGACAGTATAATTTGCTGCCTGATGGCAAAACGCAATACATTCAGCAATCTACTATAAAAGGGTTTAACTACTGCACGCTCCTCCTTCACTGCAGAAAAACAACATGAATGGCTGTTATATATTTCTGAACTCATGCAGCTTGCACAAACAAAGGAGATGAATGGGTTGTTTAAGGACAACTTATAAAAGGATGTTTAGAAGAAAGGAGTCAGTCCAGAGGGACATACAGTCCTTGTGAAAGAACTAAGAATGGGATCCCTACAGATAAGGGCCTTCTGTCTTAGACATCCTACACAATTACCACCAAAAAGTGCATCTTCCAAGAGTTGAATTTCATAACTAAACTATTTGTTTTGAATGGAAGGTGACAATCCTGTCACCCATAAAGTTTAAGATCCAAGAAGA
The DNA here is from genome assembly GCF_019279795.1 of Protopterus annectens. Taxonomy (NCBI): domain Eukaryota; kingdom Metazoa; phylum Chordata; order Ceratodontiformes; family Protopteridae; genus Protopterus; species Protopterus annectens. The sequence goes on along the minus strand of NC_056743.1, from coordinate 624,946,365 downwards.
AAAGTTCTTCAACAGAGGATAAAAGAGGAACACCATCTTCACAAACTGTTTAAACAGCTTGTGCTGGGCCCACAGTTCTATCTTTTACAAGGTTGTGACGTACAGAGATACTTGAAACACACACCCTGACCACAGAACAACTGAGGTCTAAAAGAAAAAAATGTGACTGAGAGAAGTTAGAATTCCAATGCAAACTAAATAACTGAGGAGGCAAAGAACACGTTGACAAAGAAGCGCTCCCATTTTTGTGAAAGCAGCTTAAAAAGTAAATCTTTCTGGTAGCGTTTACCACCTCTGAATTTTCTGATTGAAGGTTTAGTGAAAGGAAGCTAAAGTTGAAGCCATATTCCTCCCCCAACCAAGGGAGCTTAATTGACTTGTGAGAGGTTAATTTTTAGCACTGCAAGGGATGTAAGAAGCCTTAATTATTCACACACTGTGCCAGCTAACATAGTTACTGGAGCAAGTCTAAACATTAGATTCCACCACTAACAAAAAACAGCACTTACCAGCAACTTGTATGATTGCAAATTTTTATTCTGACAATCTCAAACAGCAGAATTTCTTCACCTTCAATGCCAAAGCAGTGTATTCAAGACAGTTCATTCAAAAAGCACATAACTGACCAACAGTAATCCAGTTTCATTCAATAAACAGCAATAGCAGCAGTTAGAATACAATAACAAATAACTTTTTGCTGATTTCACTCAAGGTTTCAACAGGAATTAATACTTTAGTGGCTATTTTATATATCAGTCTATTTGTGACATCATAGTTAACATCATTAGCCCTTTTATCTAAGGTTTCAAATGAGTCTTTTTCACATATGATTTCCTTAATAATATATGACAAGTTACACAATCATTCAAAATATATACAAGTAATAACCCATAACATTTTTATATTACAGGCTATATGCTCATTGGTCACCATAAGGCAACAAGTCAGTCTTTTCTGAATTTTGGGATTAGGCACATCACCAGATGGAAGAAAGAAAGAGAGAGTCATTTTTTACACCATACTAGGAAACATACCACCAAACCTCAAATCCTACTGAAGTAAGCTGTATATGGCTAATGTGAAGCCCCTTTCCTGATGTGTCTGGAGTGTGTGTGTGTGTGTGTGGGGGGGGGGTCAACTTCCTGTGAGCCAGAAAGGTGGCAATGTGAGTTCCCTATCCCCACCATTGGTACTTGCAATGGTGACTGCTAAAGACAGAGAAAGCCAACAGTGAGACTGGGAATGCTTGCCTCTTTAAAGCCCCATGACAACAGTTTGATATTAAATGAGTGTAGCTCTGTAGTCACTACTACCTCATCATCTAACTGTACAGTCTAAGAAACCACAAAGCACATGGCTACCATGAGGCTTAACAAGAATAGGAGGATCTGAGCCTGGACATTCCTATGAGACATCACTGAAGACACAAGACTGACTTTCTATGCCTTCCAAATGGGAAGAAAAAGTACAGCGATATATAAATAAGCAAAGTTATTGCAACTGTAATCACAGTACTTGTTATTCCCACCTATATGAAGTCCACTCCTAGCCACAAAATTGAAAAAAAAATGTCTTCCCTGCTTGCAAGTACAAATACTAGTCTTTTATTTGAATACACTGATGTAGATAACCAAATGGCTCCACTTGTATATCCCTGTATTAGGGTCAACATTTCTCCACTGGGAAAGATGGATGCAGTACATCAATGGCCCTTCCTATAAAAGTGCCTGAATAAGACCTGTAGAGTGCAAAAGTACCATGTATAACTGCACACTGACATTTCTCAAGAAATTAATGTGAAAACCTCTATAACGATAGCATTAAGATAATTAAAAAGCATAACCTACAGCCCTTAAAGTCAAGAACAAAAACATTACCTGAAAAGTGTTTACTTTATCATACTAATCACGATAAACAAAACACCACACATTAAATAACAGAAACAGTATTATGAACACAGGCAGTGAAGCTTCAAGAGATGTAACAACCAAGTACCTGGTGTGGAATGCTTAGTAGAAAAAATAAATAAATTTAGCAATAACATATCCTTATTAATGCAAAACAAAAAGCAATCTTTGGAATGCAAAAAAAAAAAAATGTTTTTGTTAAATGCAATTTCAAAAGTTTGTCAGAATGAATCCTAACTACTAAACACAAATGGCATTCTATATTATGACATAAAAAGATGCACATTTTGTTTATAGCCTTAAAGAACATAAACAGTAAAACACAGTATTAAGTTCCTGAAACTGTTTATATTATCAAGATCCCAAAAGTATGAGATATGTTCTCACACTAAATGAACTCTTCAGCCACTGTAGGAAGAGAACAAACAACAATGACACTATCTGCCTTTGAGAAAGACCTTAACAGCTAATATACTCCATCAATGCAATGATATACAGAGCTCTGTCAAAATGTTTTCCTCAAATAACTAATTAGGAGGAGTTGTATTTCCCAGAAATAACCACATGAGGATGGAGGGAAGGTAGCATTTCTATTATGATGTTTTTCTTGGACTACTGTTACAGTAAGTGTATTTACATATAACTCTACCATTTCCTTCGTGGAGAGTCATAATATTTGGTTAGATTCCCAACACCCTATTCCATTAAGGAGATTGCAAAATTAAAAAAAAAAAAAAAAAAAAAAAAAAACACAGTAAGACTAAACCTATAAAAGAAAAGGTTTATTAAACATTTCTGAATGTTGCTTTCATATAAGAGGTAAGACAACACATTAAAATGTGCTGTTCAATGGATATTGCAGCGTTAGGGCACCAGCTCTAAAATATGCTATAAAGAAATCAGTTCTCTTATTTGCTACCACAGGAAAGTAAATAATGCAACAAATAATTACATTAAAATCCTGCAGCAAGCCCAGTGCATTTTCAAAGGGATTGGGTAGGTTTTAAGTTGGTGGCTATGCCATCGATATGTACAACAAATATGTGATTTTGCTCAACCCCTGCGGAATACAGGGTTGAAGCCTTGCCTGCAACATACACTACCTACATTCACTTAGCAGCATGGGTACTGGAGGACCAAGGAGGATGGGGTGAGAAGTTGTTGCCAGCTCGCACACCTTGGCAGAAAGGAGGTGGGTCCTGCTCTGCTCTTTGGGGGACACCAAGCAGGAGTACCAGGTGTTGCACCTACAAAGAACATGCCAGCTGCACAGCACTTGGACATATGACAGGCATGTGAATAGAGACATACATGCTTCTCCACAGCAGCTACCAGCCCACAGAGGAGAGGGCTTAAATGGGAGTGTATCAGACTTGCCTGCTCCCTGACTCCTGCCTCACATCTTCAGAAAAAGCATACTAACACAAGTCCTGTTATTCTAGCAATTTTCTAAGTTTAACATCAACATTTAAAATCTGTCCCTATTTTTGGGCCCTCTGTCCCCCCATTATTTTAGGCTTTGCCCAAATTTCTTGCTTATGCAACCTGGAAGGTCTTCATATTACCATACCATTTGTAAAAGCTTCACAAGTGCACTTTAGAGCATAATGGCCTACTGACTCAGCATTCTTTATATCTATAAACTCCATTTTTGGAGGGTTGGGGTGAAGACTGCATTTCCACACTATAGGAAAGAAAACAGATTTTAACAGGATAGAACATGAGCTCAGTGCCAAAGCCAGATTCAAAGTACATGGAGACTCAGAAAATGTATTTTGACTATCAAAGTAGCAGGATCAGATTTTAGATGTAAAGCTAAAGATTCTCCTTACTAAATTTATGCAACAAATCAGCTGATCTATGGGTTGGAGGCCGTCAGGATGCTACCTATTCTTCTTCTGCAAGTCCTGAAATGTTCTAAGTAAAGGCAGTCTTTTTCTCAAATTCTGCAGTATAAGCAGTGTTAAGAGATAATTGGACATTGGTCAGTTATGGCTTATAGGTAAGTACTAGGCTAGCTGCACTTGACGTCCATTTTTAAGCCTACCCAATTTCCCTTCTTATACTCAAATTAACCTATCCTATTTGGTTAGAGATTGACCTCATCCATCTCATGGTTGATAATTATATATTACTCCTGAGATTAACTGGGACCATACCACAGATAATTTCTGGGGAACCACACATGAGCTAAATCATTTAGGAGCTGCCTCTGTCCATTAGTAGTAGGGGGGAGTCCTGGGATAAATTTTCTGTTTCCAAGATGCGCTTGAATATGTAAAGGGATGAACTTTCTTTCATGCAGATACAGTCTGTTCCAGAGCAGTGGTATCCCCTGCAAGGCATGAGGTGTCCCTCCAAACCATTCTGTTGACATTCCGGAAGAGGTTTAGACTGAGCATTTCTGATGCCATTTGTCTTGCTGATGTGCAGTAAATCCAGCAGTACTGGGTCAGAGGATGCCTTGTACACCAGACACTGGTCGCCTGTTAGCAATTTATAGGATTCAGAGTACAGTGGCCTTATATCCTTTTAGTAAGGCATCTATGTGGGCTTTCCATTTGTTGCAAGTGTGTAGACAGATGCATTATATTTAATAATCCAAAAAAGTAGTAAAAACATGCTCAACAAATGGATAAGCGTTCCTGTGACGTGAAAAATAAAATAAATCAAATATGTAGTCCAATACATACACAGGAACCAAAATAGCAGTCACTTCTGGCAAAAGTATAAAAATCCACCAGGTAGCTCAATAAACAACGAATAAAGCAGACACTGTAGTAAAATGTAAAACAGGTTTATTCCACATGGAAAGTAAGCGCTTTCACCCAAAGGCTTCTTCAGACTATGACCCAACCTGTAAAATACTGACTTAAATAACAAAAAAAACAGCTGATAGGTTCAGGTCTACATACACGTCATCAAAATCTAACATTTAAAACTGATAAATAACTGATAAAATGCATCATAAACTTACATACAAACATCATTTAAAGTGTACATCATCAAAATGCATGTGTACCAAATGAACCTAAGTCAAATACTATACTAGGAAAACATATCATAATCTAGGTTTGAATACTCTTCTCTTGCGTAAAATGGGTTTTAACTGAATTTTATCATTCAACCCAGGAGGTTTATCCGCTCTACATAAAACGTTTTTTGTTACTTAAAAAGTTATTTTTTGTTATTTAAGTCAGTATTTTACAGGTTGGGTCATAGTCTGAAGAAGCCTTCGGGTGAAAGCGCTTACTTTCCATGTGGAATAAACCTGTTTTACATTTTACTACAGTGTCAGCTTTATTCATTGTTTATTGCACTACCTGGTGGATTTTTATACCTTTGCCAGAAGTGACTGCTATTTTGGTTCCTGTGTATGCATTACATTTAATGACTAGTCTAATGAGGGCTGAGTAAAAGTTGGACAATGATATTCCTAGATCATGACACAATCCCTGTGTTTATAATCTGTGCAGTATGGAAGGGCTTTCTTATAACAATATACACAAATTCCCAAATCCCAACCAACTGGGTCAACTCACAGGGGCATACTGTTAGTGTGGTAGTTCCCTGGAACTACTTTTGCCTATTATGTTTATGGAACATTTATGCACTGAAGAGACTATGAAGAGTCCCCAGGATCAAAAACTACATACAGAGGGGAGAAACACTCTGGTACAAAAGAACACTTCTCCCTCATACAGGGGAAACAAAGGGAGAACTCTCTTCGTTTTATACAAATCATTCACCAGGTAACATGTCTAAGCCTGATTTCTAACCTACACCAGTTACTGCAGGGGTTAACTATGCACCTTTTTGAAAGGTACAGTATATGGAAGGCACAGTAGAGAAATTGCACAACCTTGGTTGCTGGAAGAGTTTGGTACATCCACAGAACACACGCATGTTGTTTAGCTTCCTTAACTTCCAGGACCATTCTTAAGACACTGTTTCTTGCATTGTCTACACTGACAAAGGCACATGTTTAATTATGCATTTGCTAGGTACTTTTGACAGTAAATGCTCTCCAGGCACATAAACATCCCACTTTGATTTCTTGTCAATGTGAGTCAGTGAAAAAGAAGTGATGGCCTTTAGTGTAACCAGAAGTCTCATACTGTGAGAGGGGATAGATGTCCACCCACCAATCTTTTAATACAGCTCTTACTAATGAAAACAGCCAATAACTGTGTAACATCTGTCAGTTTACACTTTTGTCATTGTTAACAGTTACGTTGTGTTTATTAGAATTATATGAAATGGCTGGGTTACTTAAATCTCTACATACATGCAAACTCTAGACAGACAGCATTTGCAGCTTTAATAGACCTTCCAAACAAAGGTTTTCGGAAGCGTCCTGTATTTTGTTGATCGTTCCATGGAATATGGGCAATCTACCTTACAGGACTTAAAAAGGACTTACAAAACTGAAATGGAGATTGTTGCCACCAAATCACTTACTTTATGACATATCCACATTTGCATTATAAAAAGCTACTGGTAAAGACAAAACCTGTATCTCAAGGTCAGGTGAATACAAGCTGTTGAAGAACTCTTTCTACAAGTGTGGTCCAAAAAGGGCCAAAGTTTGAGGCATTCCCACAAAAAAAAAAATATAAGAATACTACTAACCCTGCTGTGGGCAGACTGCAAAGCCAAAAACTTGTTCTTTATGTTGAATTTACCTGGTGCCACCTGTCCCAGGGCATAAGCAGGGTAAAGCTCACTTTTGGTAATGTGAACCATTGTTTATACTAACTGTATTTCTTAGCTAGAACCTCTGTAGACCTGGTTAGATTCATTCTTCCTCCCTGTACTTCAGTGAGGCTAAAGGATGCATACTTAAGGTGTAACCCTCAGCAATGGAAGGAGTAAGAGAGTGAACGGTCATATTATTTACCATCCATACCCAGCTGTGAATGATTCAAGTGGCCTCCAATTACTCAATAAAGCACTACGCAGCTGCAAGCAGTGCCGGTGTCAGAAGGGAAACTGAACACAGCTTGCTGCAAATATCTTCCACTAACGTGATAACTAATGCAGTCTTTACAGCACTCAGCAGTTATAGCATTTTAATTCAACAAACTCTTCCATCAAGAAGGTGAGACAACTCTCTTTCTGCACTGCACTAACAGTAAGAACTCTCCCAAGGTGCAGTCATAGGTGCAACTCCTCAACAACAGGATCAAAATGGTTTACTTTCTGTTTAATGTCAGCCAATGAACAAGCTTCCACTTACCTCTGCTGGCTCAGACCTTGGATAAAGAGCTTGCAAAAAAGGATGTTCAGGGTCTTCCTTATTCATTATGGTTGTGGCATGAAGTATCTACTCCTACAACTGAATTTATTAATTTTCTGCTGACATGGTGTCAACTATGTAGATTAATGTAAACCTGGAAGATAACAGAAATCTTGGAGACCTGCCTTCAATTTCAGAGAAGCTATTCTGACAAAAATAATTTACTTATCCTGGTCTTTACATTCATTCTCAAATTCCTTCAAGACAGCTTGCATATTTGGATTTTTTGCCTTGGCAAGATCAAGATACAGTATTACACCTAAATATTTAACTTGTTTCTCCTGTCATGATTTGGGCCAGCATTTACCACTACTTCCATGAGAAGCTCAGATATGAATCACTACATCTTATGTCGGCTAACCATTAGCCCTGATCTCTGAAATACTTCTGCCAAGTATGTCAGGACAGTCAGTAAATCCAGTGGATCTATGGTCAGTAATTACTAGTCATCTGCAAAGAGTCCCAGTTTAATTTCCTCTCTCCCAGGGTTTAACCTTAATTTCCTCATGCCTTCAATATGGCAGCCACCAAAGGCCATCATTAGAAGGAGCAACAGTGGCCAGCCTTGGCAAGTGGCACACTGTAGCCAAAAGGTCAGTGACATGCATCCATGGACCAGAACTGAAACACGTGGGTTCCAATGCTGGAACTGAACTTGTTTAATCACTTCTGGAAAGTCAAAGTACCTTATTACGTCCCACAGATAGAAAAAAAAGTCGTTAAGTTACAATGGAGCTATGTCTAAGAAGTGTCAGCTACTGGACCTAGTCTTTTCCTTAGCCACTGCATAAAATTTAGAATAATTCTAGGATGTTCCAACATACTTTTCCCTTCACACAAGCACCATGATCCTTATGAAAAAATTGCAAGATGGACATCTCAAATCATGCTGTTCATATAATCCTAATGTCTCCTTGTTGTAGTTTCTGGTTTAAAACTAAATGAACTTCACAACTTTCCTCAACTTACATATAGTAGTAATAAGGAAGACACTAAACAGGGTAGCAATAAGAAAGATGTTAAACTATTTAATCAAGACGATCCATCACACCCTGAATTCAGTTAGAGAAACGTTTACCTAAACGTCAAGGTCTTTCACAGTCCCGCATGTTCTGTATTCAGTTTCAACCTGAACAACTTCTGAATCTGACTGTTTTATTCCTGAAAAAGTACTAGAAAATAGAGCATGAAGAAAAACACCAAACCTCATTTCTTGTTACTTGTCCCTAGTCCTGGCAGACAATGTCTTAAAGATCCCTCACAACTTCAGTCTCAGTATGTCTAAATCATAAGAATCTTGCAATGCACGAATTATAATTTCACTCCTTTCATTTATTATCTGTAAACTAAACACTTCAGTCATCTTTAGGCCAATAAAAACTTAGATGTTGGGGACTGCAGCCAACAAATAACACTCAATACAGTGCAAGACTCTGTTTACTTCACCAAATACTGGTTAGTTTACATTTACATTTTTGTTCAACTTTCTAGGTTAATAGTGTCAGTACTTAAAAGTAACCCTCATTTGGGGATTGTGTTACTTATTTGTCCCCAGTTAAGGAGGCTCACCAAATCTTTCTGCTCTTTTCTCTCCCCTTGTGTATCCAGCACTGTTTTTGAAAAAAAAGCCAGCAACTTCCCAATTTCCTCAGTTGTAACTCCTGCAATTATTTTAATAGAATATTAAACCAAGCTCATTTAGAGATAGGTACAGCTCGAGTAGTTGTATCTCTAATTTCCATGGGCATTCCACAGCAGTCCATTTTACCAAGGATAATTTGCACAACAAAGCATTACGATTGGCTAAAAGGCTTTGAATGTTTACAATATACAAACCGTTATTTGATCCCCATAATTAATCAATCTGGTCGGAACCACTGTAATTGGGTACCATGTACATTCTACCTTTTCTGGATTCACTTCCATTATATATAGCATAAACTGAAAACATTTTTTGAACTGTACTGGTTTTTTTTTTTTTTTTTTTAAGATACAGCCCCCCCTTCTCTATTTCAGATCCCTTCTGTTCTCTGGACTTTAAATTAAAATCTTTGCTTCTTAACACAGAAAGCATTCTATGGGCACAGAACATAACTCAAATGTAGTTTTAATTTGGATATATTTACTATCTCAATTTGGATACAGGCATTATAAATTATTATGGCAGTCAATGAGATCAGCAACTTGTCAGAATGACAAATTACTGCCAGTCTGGTGGGTTAAAACTATAGACCACTTGGGTTAACTGGATCAGCTCATATAAATCCTGAATTCAGACTATATCTACCTTCTATGTAACAAGTGAAGGCAGACACTGCTTCACCTAATTAAGCCTAGCATCCACTAAGGATCCATACCAGAACTCCTATTTTGTTTACAATACACTAATGTACCAACTTCACTTCACATCCACAAGTTTATGGCATTGTTGCTTGGACATCCAGAAATTCTGCTCTTTCAATTACTAACATTCTTACCAACAGTCTAACCCAATTAATCCCATCTCGAAGAGGAAGCACAAAGTGATGCTATAAAAGACCATAGCAATTCTGTTTGGCACACACAAGCAACCTGACATGTTCAAAGGAGCATGGTAGATATCTAGGCCAGATAGCAGTCCAACAAAAATGTGCAGGCTTACAAATGCCTAGGAATCTAGCTATAACCCTCTTTAACTTCCAGCATCTATACTTCCTGTGTGACATCTCTGGCTTTGTACACACTAACGCATGAAAAATCTGCTTAGAAACCAATCTAAACATTGCTATTGGGAAAAAAGATCTGCCCACCAATCATTAACAGTATGCCCTTTCAATTAATTCTACTTCTACCTATAACCAACGACTACCTTACAGAAGAAAGTTTGTATATATAGAGCAGAAGCACAAAGAAGAAAACATCTTTTTTGGCATTTTTTTACCTCCAATGTGCGACAGCCACCACCCCTCTTGTAATCCAAGCAACTAATTATATGGGGCCATCATTTCCATATTTAATTTCTCCAAATCTTTTGGGTTTCTAATATGATGGGAATGGACCCCATTCCTACGTCAAAGTACGATTAAAGTTCATGGAATTAGTACTGTTTCACTCTTTGGTGTCAGCCAAAACTGCTCTTTGCAGCACCCGCAATGTGCCCAGTAATGACTCCTCCTGTAGTTCATATGGGGTTACATGTTTTGGTAACATATCTAAATATGATTGTAGATTCTTTTTTTACAAGACCCATTGCTCCTACTACTATTGGAACTGTCTGGGTATCCTTCTTCCATTTTGCTGTCATTTCTGCCTGCAAATCCTGATATTTGATGACTTTGTCTCTCTCTGTATGCAGGATTCCTTCTTCCCTGAATGGGTGGGCTAGTGTCTCATCTGATAAATGAATGTGGGTCATCTGACATATAGGACTTTACCCGTCTACATTATGGCGCTAACAGGAAACAACACCATGGCCTTACTATTACTAAAGTTGGGCAGCTATCATTTAGCATAACTCTCATTCTTGGTACTCTGCTTTATAAAATAATTCTAAATACTACAGCTCGTTGAGATGCCTCATTTCACTTAAATATGGCACAAGTAACTTGAACTCAACTGATTCTTTGGCTGAGTTTTCTTGCCATTCCACATATTTTTTGAACTCTATCAGCTAATACCTTCTCCATCGGAAATTGAACAGTATGGAAACCCCCTCCGACATTAAAGTGCATGCCAATCTATATGCCATTTCCACAGAGATAAAGCTTTGCCTTTTGCCAAGTAAAAGCATCATTGAGTGTAATTTGTCTTGCATAAATTCTCCATAGGTCTGGCTCACTTACCTATTAAAAAAAATGAAATATACATATATTATACATTCGTTACAGGGGCAAGCCCATTGCACACTGCAGGGAAAACCCGGGAGCACTCTCTGGGTAAGTGACTTATTCAAAGTCACAAAGCTGGCAAACAGAGGCTGAGGGAATCAAACTATGGACAGCAGGAAGTAACTAATTAACAGTTCATTAGCCTTAATCTTCTGTGCTACCTGCCAAATCAGATGTTGATACAGCTATACATTTCTTTGTGAATTACTTCTCAACATTATAAACTTTTATCCGTTATAAATCAAGTTGCATCATTTGGCCTCCTTAACTTCTTGATATTATTCATAAAGTACTAAACTAGTTGCCTTTGCAGGCCACTTTATACAGGAAGTATAGTACAGGAAGATTGGGAATTGTAACACCAAGATGGTGATTTATTTGAGTATCTGTCAGTGTTGTGATAGTTTTTACGTGGGAAAAACAGAAAGAAACTTCAGAAAAAGAATTTATGACCATACTTATTGTATAAAAATTAAAGATAGTAATAATGCATTATACAGACATGTTGAAAGGGAAGGAGATGATCACCATTTTAAATTTATAATACTAGAAGTGATAAATAATGACCCTAAGGGTAGTGATATGAAAAGCCTACTTAGCTACTAGGAAGTATGGTGGCAAATCATGCTAGATGCCACCACACCTCCAGGTTTAAATGAATTTATTTCTGTCAAACCATTGTTAGCGATTTTGTAATGAACTTTTTATACAAAAACATTTTCATACAAAAACATTTTTTTATATATAAAATATCATAGGTTCAACACAGTAAACAATCAATAGCTTATTTTAGAATATAGGTTTTAACTCAGATATAAGGTATCTTAGGTATTAGATTTTTTAGAAAGTTTTTATGGATTGGTGAAATACTTCATTTTTGTGATGTTATTTATTTATTTATTATTTACAGTATTTATTATAAGAACTGATCTTTTTTACAATTTACAACAGTAATAAATTTGAGAACGATTTGTTCTCGATGTGATTTAAGCACCTGCTAGAGTTAATATCCATAGGTACCAACAACAGATTTGTTTTGCATCACTATCACTTTAAATGACAGCCTTGAAAGAATTTCTTTGGTGCCAAAAAAGGCTTAAATTACCTGATTTGTATTAACATAATTAGTTCTGAAGAAGCCCAGGTTTACTGGGTGAAAGGGCTTAACATTTGGATTATGTTTGTATGTGGATGTTCGTTTTTTAGCCGTTATTTCAATAAATCAAGTTTATTAGTAACCACTTCGCTTTTTCAGTTTTAAACAAGATTTTGCTGTCTTAGCTGTATACAAGTTATAGTAGTGTGAGAGCACTTATTGGTATACTCGAGTGGCGTTTTTTTCGTTTTTTCGTTACACTTTATACTTAGTCAATTTCTCTTTTTGTCTTAAATTAACCTATTCTGTTTGATGCAAAACTTAAATGACTAACAACTGCCACTTTTGTCGATCTTATGAACAAAGCCCAAAAATAAAGCACTATGCCTTTCAAAGCTACTGTTTACCATTTATTCTCTATCAACCAACATAACATTTATGAAGGAGAAAGAACACAAATAATAAAACAAGTATCTTTTTCTAGTATTATTTTTTCCAGTGCTGCCTGCTAATCATCAGCCTTACAACTGATCAACAACTCTGTTCTCCTGTGGGGCAAAAGCTGATTGCAGAAGACTACTACCAAAGCAACCATCAGGATATTTTCTGCTATGGTTCTACCACCACTCCTACAGCTGACACTCTTGCTCACATAGACGAGGGCCTGTTAGGACCCCCTGCTGCAGGCACATTCCTGCACATGTCTCATAAAGATTACCCATGAACATGGCTTGAAAGAGAAAGTCTACATCCCCAGCACATACAGTACAAGCGGTAACCCTCTTCCTCAATAGTTGCTAGCACAGCAGTGACCTGGGCTCTCTCCCTTCTACCAGCGATCAAACTGCCTACATATTTACGGTGGTATGAGTCATCATCAGGGCTTCACCAGTTTACACAATACAGCCATGTAAGAAATTAATAAATTCTTGAAGCCTCAAAATAAAATAACTGTGTTGCAAAGTAACAACAACAAAACAATACTCCCGGAATGTATGGCATACAGTACACAAAACAGTGAGAAGAAGTGAAGGAAATGTGCGTATCTACATCAGTGTATTATAAAATGACACCAGTGTTTGTATCTACTGGAAAGTTGGAAGCCACTGCTTTTGCAATTTTTATTTGACAGCTAACATTGATCAGGTGAATATAATGACTGAGCCTCCTTAATGAAAAATCAACCAGAACTGAAGAGTCTCCAGCTCTGCACTGATGAAAGCAATTCTGTAGGCCAAGCTCAAACACCTGCATACCATGGAAAAGCCCAACCCAAAGATGCTACCAAGTCCCTTTAATGAGGCAGTGTCATTCTTCTAGGAAGCAAAAGATGTGAAGATTCTGCTCCTGTGAGGCTTCTAATTTCATTACTGGCCCATGGATAAAACTCTGGGTGTACAGAAGAGATTAGGCAGTAGCACATTAGAGTAAATTTGGCACCTACCCATAATCTAAAGAAGCATCTTATCTAGATGTCAGACGTCATGTGTAAAAAGACATTCCATACGGTCTGACAATCACCTAGGCTACCTATGAAAGAAGAAGCATAACCTTCTTGGAAGGTCACCATGGAATTTGATGTACCACACATACTTGGTAAAGTCACCAAGGTGCTGACGGAGAAGCCATCACTCCCTTCAGAATAAAGCAGAAGTAAAACTGTATGTCTTTCTCAAAAAAGTCTTGCTAGCTCTTTTTGTTGAGTACAGTATGGGTCTGTTCCAACACCTTGAACAATTAGGCTGGTCTTCAGTGCATCTCGCTCTCCCTACTGGCAATAAAAGACCCACTGATCTTGGTGATGGCCCTATTAGTAAAGGCAAACTCGGATACTCACTCCCCCATCCTCCCAGAGAGTAGTCCTGCATGAGTGAGGATGCGGCTGTTAATGCCAGTTAGCCTGTCACTCACGGAGTCTTGACCAAAACCTGGAAGACCTCAAAAGAAGTACTCACCCAAAATAGGGTGAACCAGGATAACCTGAGTGAGTTCATTTAAAAGTGAATTGAGTCTAAATAAGGCCACTCAGCAAATGCAAATACTTGAGACTGCTGTGCCAGCCACAGCATCTATGCTGGCAAAGTTACATGATGACCACAAGGGAATCCAATGGAGATGCCATGGTAATGGTCTTTTCTACACTCTCCTAGATCCCAGACTTTGGAGGCCTGCTGCCTTGTCCAGTGCCTGACCAACCAGGCAACATGAAAACCTGGAAACATGAGACACAGAGTTAGTGGATTTAGGTTGCAACACACTGGCAACGGTCTCTTTTCAACTCTGTCCAAAGCTTCAGATATCATCAGCTGCTGTTATCTAGGACCTGTATTTTAACAAATGAAATCACATAGGAGTTTGCAGTACAATGGTTGGTCAAAATGCCACTCTACTTCATCAGGAGGACTGTAAAGAGCATGGGTATCAGCCTTCATAGCAGCAGAATGAGCAGACTCTGGATGCTCAACTACTGTACACATGGCATTTTTTTTCAATCCTTTCTCCTTGTCCTTCCGGATGGTTGAGAAAGTGCTTTTGAGAGTAAATTAAAAAAAAATAATGTTACAGGCCAGTTGATAGTCAATGTGCCCTGAAATACTGCGGAGGTGTGAGTGAAAATAACTGTATCCTTTTTAGATTCATAACCATGACCCCCTGGGACCTCAGTGCCTCCTTCCCACAATACAGACAGGAGGAAACCGTATGCTACTTTTAGCTTCATAGTGCAGAAGAGAGCTCCTGTTCTCACTTCTTGTGCAAGATGTCAAACGTATGACAAATTAGTATGGGAGACTGAGCAATGAGATGTTAACATTGAAGAAAAAACACACCAAAGGCATCACTCAGTATTCACAGTCCTGCCATCAGCCAGTTTGAAGTTTTGTACCTCCAAGGACAACTTTCAAAATACAAAAATAACCATTATGCATCCAGGGCTTGTGTTATGTTAATGGACAAGTAAAATGAGGCCCGGGAGTTTCTTACACCCTGAATGGTCAGTCCTGGGACTAAATACCGCTGCTAAGCACATGCAAACACATGAACAACCACACTGCGAGTCAGCAAAACTAGCTGCAGGCATGAATCAGATGCTCTTAACAAGCCAAGGTTGCTTCAAACACCAAGCTGGTTACAAGAGGCTCACCTCTTGCACACCTCTCATCAGTCAAGAGATGGAAAGTTGATCATTCAGTAGCAGGAGGGGGACTTTGTGACTCGTGTGCAAACAGGCTGAAGATGAGAATGAAATACGACCTCTCACTCCCTTATCCTATGCTGCAGCAACAATGGCCTGGCTATCTTGGAAGGGACCCAAATGCCACAGTCCCAGCATTCGACACCCTCAACATATGCCATCCTCAGACCTTAAGAGAACCTCATCCTTTTCTGTCTTCAGCAGTTGGTCACATTGAAGTAATGGCACTCATGGCAATGGTTCACACCATACTCCCTTCTTGGCAATAAAATACAGTGCCAGTGTGAATCCTGGCTCTTGAGCTGGTAACCAAACAAACAAACCTGTAAGCTTTAGTGATTTAGGCATCACACAGAGGGTGCTAGGCCTGTGATCCAAACTGTACAAGCAGCAAAAATGAGTGGCACAGAGAATGTGCGCACTAGCCCTTTCCTGCACTTTGACACAAGACAAAGTGTGCACCAGCAGAAGTCATGCTGATAAGGAATTCAGAACAGTGAAAAACTGGGCTACCAAAAACAGAAATTCCAACAATAATCCACTGCAGAAGGCTTCCAAATTTAGCATTAAGTGTTCTGTAAGATTGCTTGCCAGTCTCTATCCTCAAGATACTCTACATCCTACGACAAGACTATGTAAATGCCTCTGGCTAAAATGTATACTTCTCAGACACATCAGGAAAAAGCAGAGGGGATTTACTTGTCAGAAAAGTAAAACAGTGAGATTTCTTCATTACCAATAGACTGTTGTTGGAATACATGTTTTATGTGTGTAAAGAAAACAATGAATAGTAAAATAATGTTTAAATTAACCCAGCTAATTTAGACAATTAGTACTACCCAATGTTTAAAACAGACATTTTGCACCATTAGCCCTGTTTTACCTCAGAAAGCTACTGAAAAACAATCAAGCATGTTAAGACAGCCAATTACTATTCAGTTAGCTGTATGGTCTACTGTGGATTTCTTCTTTCTCAAATTATCTACATATGTCAACTACATACAGGATTTCCCTTATGAGGAATGTGTGCACATATTATATACACATATAAATGTGTGTTGTGTGCACACATATATACATGTATATACATACGACATATATGCACAATATGGGTTTACATCATATTATCGAATTTTCAGAAACTTAAAATTCATATGGCCAAGACCATACATTCAAGATTACAAAAACTCAAATGTGACAAAAAAAATATCATTTTTGAGGGGAGGGAACCCCCCTGCAAATTATATACACCACCTCAGAGCAAACTACAGTGGTGAAAAGGGTAAAATTCTACGTTAAAGCACTTCTATGCATATTGCAGTACAGTGGGGAGTGAGAAATTTATCTTTTTCCTCACTGTAGTGTGGTCTTGGAGTTGGCATATATAATTAGCAAGGGGTGTGGGGGGTACAGGGGGGCTTGCCCCCTGGAAAAATGTAAACTGAACTTTGGAAACGACCATACAACCTCAACAATATAAATTTTGAGTTTCTAAAAACTCGATAATATGACAAACATATATACATACTTGTGAACACTTTGCACACACTCATTTCCTTTTCATACCTTGCTTGCACAACTGTCTGGCAAAAAAATGAATCAAATAACTGAATAAATAGATTGGTTGTATTTTTACTCAAAACAGCCAAATTGTTGCTGTGCAAAGGCAGCAGCCATGTTTTTGATGGCTAATCAATCCTGAGTTTGGGTGGTTGGGGGCTCATGTGAAACAGCTCTAATTCCATAATGATTTACTAACCTACTGGTTGATAATGTTTAGGACAAGGATGTGATCGGATAGTCATGTATAAAAGCAATACAACTGTCTCTAAAAGCTTAAAGTTAATTTATCTTTGAACCCATTCAAAAAGCACATGGGACAGGGACATCTCACTGCAAACACAGACAACTGAAAACCATATGAGTTCATCTACTTCTGATCTTTTCAGTGCATGTGGGGGTGTCTGAGCTACTCTAGGCACACCAAATAAAAAAAAAACTCCAAAAACAAATGGAAGCCAGAGAAAGTGAGCTTTCACAGAACTATCATGGGACTTGTATGTTGCAATTCACGTGCAGCTACACCAAATTTTCTATTGCAAATGCAGAAAACTTACATAGATATGCTGGGTGTACACGACTCATACATATGCCGAGTAATTCCCATCACTGCAAGTGAGCTGGACTCGTACATATGCCGAGTAATTCCCATCACTGCAAGTGAGCTGGACTCGTACATATGCCGAGTAATTCCCATCACTGCAAGTGAGCTGGACTCGTACATATGCCGAGTAATTCCCATCACTGCAAGTGAGCTGGACTCGTACATATGCCGAGTAATTCCCATCACTGCAAGTGAGCTGGACTCGTACATATGCCGGTAATTCCCATCACTGCAAGTGAGCTGGACTCGTACATATGCCGAGTAATTCCCATCACTGCAAGTGAGCTGGACTCGTACATATGCCGAGTAATTCCCATCACTGCAAGTGAGCTGGACTCGTACATATGCCGAGTAATTCCCATCACTGCAAGTGAGCTGGACTCGTACATATGCCGAGTAATTCCCATCACTGCAAGTGAGCTGGACTCGTACATATGCCGAGTAATTCCCATCACTGCAAGTGAGCTGGACTCGTACATATGCCGAGTAATTCCCATCACTGCAAGTGAGCTGGACTCGTACATATGCCGAGTAATTCCCATCACTGCAAGTGAGCTGGACTCGTACATATGCCGAGTAATTCCCATCACTGCAAGTGAGCTGGACTCGTACATATGCCGAGTAATTCCCATCACTGCAAGTGAGCTGGACTCGTACATATGCCGAGTAATTCCCATCACTGCAAGTGAGCTGGACTCGTACATATGCCGAGTAATTCCCATCACTGCAAGTGAGCTGGACTCGTACATATGCCGAGTAATTCCCATCACTGCAAGTGAGCTGGACTCGTACATATGCAGAGTAATTCCCATCACTGCAAGTGAGCTGGACTCATACATATGCCGAGTAATTCCCATCACTGCAAGTGAGCTGGACTCGTACATATGCCGAGTAATTCCCATCACTGCAAGTGAGCTGGACTCATACATATGCCGAGTAATTCCCATCACTGCAAGTGAGCTGGACTCACACATATGCCGAGTAATTCCCATCACTGCAAGTGAGCTGGACTCACACATATGCCGAGTAATTCCCATCACTTTAAGTGAGCCACATCCATACAGACCTAATGCCACAGCTGAAGAAACTTGATGACAAATTTAAAAGCCTGATCATCACAGCAGCTCCATTTCATTCAGCAAATCCAGCATTTGACTCTTCAGTAATGCAGATGAAAGTTTTCATTTTGTACTCATAAAACACAGACCGGCGCCTATTCCTTATTTCAAACGATGCACACTTCAAAAACTTAGGCCAGTATCCATTTAATTAAAAAATGTACACCTCACACACTGCCACTCCTTTACACATAAATGAACTGTTTTCCACTGCAACCACAACATGTTCAGATGAACAATCCCAAACTCAAGCACTGTGTCTACAGACATACTGCAAGCAGATACAAGTTATAAACATATAATGTATCTAAAGCTGTTCTGTTTTCACAGAGATGAAAAAGTACAAAGTTATGTCTGAATTCACAGCTTTGCTGTCTTTAGTACAAAATCTTTCGTGCCCTAACAAAAACAATAGTGCGTGCACGCACAGACACACACACACAGGAAACAAGTAAAAAAAAGAAAATCTTGCCGTTGAATTTATAAGTTCAGTACTGGGTAATCGCCACTGACTAGCTAGAGAGATAACAAATCACTGTTTTACTCTCAAGAAAGCCCTTCACCTCAGATGTTCAGTACTCAAAAGAGATGAGGCATGTGCAGTTCTAGGAATATGCATAAAAAGATTTAAAAGACTTTACATGTAGTGACTTTTCAGCAAACCCTTAACCTGATGTTTGGAAAAAAAAATATCAAAGAGCATTTTCTCCATTCTGTAAGATGACACCACTGTACAGTATCCATTTACACAGCGCTAAGTACCATGTGCACAGAAGGAAATAAATATTTGCACACATATAGCTTGAAACACTGAAGGAGAATTTTCAAAGGGGTGTGGGTACTTTACAAGTGTACAGCAATACCCCCCCCCCCTTGAAGAACAAATGTGATCGTTAAGGTAGACTAAAATGGATGAAAAAAATGCCCAAGGCATTCCAGAGAGCATAAAGGTAAAAGGATAACATTTGTAGTGTCACCCTTGTTCTTATTACCAAAGGGAAGATGATCCTTCAGTGATTCGAGCATACAAGAATAAAAAGCACAGCCTCTCTCATTTCTGGCTTAATACTGTTCTGACATCTTCATTCGGTAAGTGTTTTTATTCTTCACTCTTGGGTAGTTAGATTGCTTTCCAAACAGCGACACCAGCTCCTTGCAAGTTACAGCCTGACGGTGTCGGAGATGTCCAAGGGAAGGATGACATTTGTCAATTGTTTTCTCGTGTCATTCACTTCCTCATTTTCCAGTCAGCTTCCCAGGCTTAATCACACACTGAGCAACCAAAAGAAGAAAAATATTGCGATGAAGAGGAAGAGTGAATCTTGCCAGCTACTGTTCCCGTTTCCCTGATGACCACCATCATAATCTGAGGGGAAAAAGAAATTAAAGCACATTAATATGCAGAAAAAAAAAGTTACAGACAGAAGCCCATTAAATACAGAAAATAAAAACACAGCCAGCTTTTCTCTGCCATATACCACATCCAAGATTCACATTCATTACAGTCCGTGACCTTTATTTTTCAGCAATCCAAAGCAATATCCATTTTCCTCAAAGAAGAAACCACTCCCTTGAATGTCCAAGACATTCTTCTACTTCAAAACATATTGGAATTTAGTGACATTGCTTCAGCAAGAAAAGTGAATTAAACTGCAACCATCTACTTCCAGATGTGACATGCCAGGAGGGGGGGTGAGAACAGATTCCTTCTGACGTAACTTCTGAATCGTTCCTTTTCAGTGGCATACAATGTATGTACACTGCGACTGGTTACAGAGGTAGCATGTAGTAGGGAAATCAGGCCACAAAACAAACAAAAACTCATTTTAAGAGTATGACCCTGACCTCAGCTCATAGAATATGAACTGCTACACAAAAGCCCTCCAACCTTAAATGAATCAGCACCTATGTTGCATCTCAACAACTTGGCCTTTGGTTATCATGTGTCTACAACAATAAGAAAACCATTACACATTGCAGAGCTCATGAGCAAGGGTATGGCATTCATGTTTAAAGGTGTCATTGTTTTGTTGTACTCTGCTCTCATAAGTCCAGTTCCTTCAGCATATACCTGACTAGCAATCAGTGTGATCACAGAGGTTCCTCTCAAAAAGAAAACAGCATAAAAACTGCCTGAAAGCATTGCCTTTACACTTTGTCTCCTTACAGGCTGCCAAGACGCAATCTATGCCTGGTTTACAAAACCCACCCATTATGGACCTGATGCACATCAGCAAAACAAACACCGTAAACATCTGATCATCATCATCATCTTCTTTCGGCTGTTCCCGTTAGGGGTCGCCACAGCGGATCACCTGTTTTCATTTCTTCCTGTCCTCTGCATCTTGCTCTGTCACACCAACCACCTGCATGTCCTTTCTCACCACATCCATAAACCTTATCTTAGGCCTTCCTCTTTTCCTGTTACCTGGTAGCTTTATCCTTAGCATCTTTTTCCCAATATACTCAGCATCCCTCCTCCGCACATGTCCAAACCAACGTAATCTTGCCTCTCTGGCTTTGTCTCCAAACCTTCCAACCTGTGCTGACCCTCTAATATACTTATTCCTAATCCTGTCCACCCTCGTCACATCCAGTGCAAACCTTAACATCTTTAACTCTGCCACATCCAGCTCAAACTCCTGCCTTTTTGACAATGTCACTGTCTCCAACCCATATAACATAGCTGGTCTCACTACCCTCTTGTAGACCTTCCCTTTCACTCTTACAGGTACTCGTCTGTCACAAATCACTCCTGACACTCTTCTCCACCCTGCCTGTACTCTCCTCTACACCTCTCTTCCACACTCACCGTTACTCTGAACGTTACTCTGAACTATTGACCCCCAAGTATTTAAACTCATCCACCTTCGCCACCTCTACTCCTTGCATCCTCACCATTCCTCTATCCTCCCTCTCATTCACACACATATATTCTGTCTTAGTCCTGCTGACCTTCATTCCTCTTCTCTCTAGAGCATATCTCCATCTCTCCAGGGTCTCCTCCACCTGTTCTCTACTCTCACTACAGATCACAATGTTACTGCAAACATCATAGTCCATGGGGACACCTGTCTGACCTCGTCTGTCAACCTGTCCATCACCATTGCAAATAAGAAAGGGCTCAGAGCCGAGCCTTGATGTAACCCCACCTCCACCTTAAATGCATCCTGATACAAGGACCTAAACCTAACCTGCAATGTAACTAGGACATGAAGGCAAAGTTGTGAGTCTCAGAGGTTGCACTTTCACAGAAACAGGCTTCCCAACCCAGTGAAGCAAACTGCTTGCCTAAGCTTAAACAGTGATAGGAGATTGCTAGGCTAACGGCTCAAGAGCCGTTACAAGCCCAGCAACCTGGAGTTCACCCAATTTTCTATCCCTAAGGGAAAGATAACAAGGGTCAATACGCAAGGTTTTGAATTTTTTTTTTTTTTTTTACAGATTGCTTCTGTCCATAAGGCACCACTGTAAGAGTGAATTTGTGATTTTCTATCCATCGGTCCAGACTGCTTGAAGACAGTCGGGAAAAGGCTCTGTTTCACATGAATAGGAAGCCTATGCCAGAGGAGGGGCAATCTCTGGGACACATCTGTTTCTCCAGTATGATTTACTCATGTCAGAAATCTTTGGACCGGATAAATTTTATGCTACATTTCCATCCAGGGCTGAGTCAGAGACTACCTTGTAAATGAATACAACGACAGGCTTTTAATCGGTCCACATATAACATGCTAGTTACACCTTGCATTTTTCTGTTGAGAAACCTCTGAGGATGCTCCAACTGTTGCAGGTCCCTGGTGAGGTACATGCCAAAGGGTGCACTGTACTTGTCTATTGGTCTGATGAGGACTGAGTATAGTCGTAGTATGACATCCATAGATCTGGATGCCATGCCCTCACTTATACGCTGGGACACATAGAAGGATTTCTTCGCCACCATGGACACATGGTGGTCAAAGTTCAGATTACTATCTATACGAGTACCCAGACCTCTCACCACTTAGTCCACTCTTTGGGGGGGGGGGGTGCTAACAACATTGCAATTTGCAAGGGCATTTGAGGTCCCAAAAGGTGTTATTCACTTCTTCGCATTTAGTTGAGGCCATGGCTATGACTCCAATCATTAGTCTGCATCAGACCTTTCTGCAGGATATCAACAGTTTGGGGTGTCAATGACTGATCACAACTTGTCATCAGCAAACTTGGTCAGCCAAAGGCCATTCACATTTGCTCTGACATCTGAGAAGTAGATCCCAAACAGGAGGGGGCCCAGCACAGAGCCCTGTGGTACTCCACTAGGGAATGGCATTTTGCTGGATGTGGATTCCCACAGTCTAACAACATGTGCCCTGTCCATGAGCCATATGGCTATTCATCTAGTGAGACAGAGATTTATACCAAATTTTGTGAGTTTGCATATAATACCAGAGGGGGGTACTGTGTCAAATGCTTTGGCCAGGTCAAAGTATGCAGTATGCTCCGTCTTAATCTCATCCATGGCTTTGGTGACCTTCTCAAAGAAATTCACCAGACTGAGCAGGCAGGACCTGCCCTTGATGAAGTTCAACTGGGTTGAGTCTAGAGTCTGGAGATTCACTATGTCGTTGTTAATCAGGGTCCATGATTATCCTTTCCATAGCCTTGCTCATGAGGCTAGGCAGACTTACGGGTCAGTAGTTTCCTGGGTCAGTTGATGGTCCCCCTCCCTTGTGCAGCGGGATGACTGTTGCTGTCCTCCACTCTACTGGGACAAAGTCTTTCTAGAGGTTGTGGTTAAAGAGAGATCCGAGTGGGTCTGCTAAGTCACGTTTCAAGCTACTCAACAGGCACGCTGGGATTTTGTCAGGACCCATCGATGCCGTGTTTCTAGCTTTAGAGAGCACAGTGATGACCTGTTCTTTTGTGAAAACAGGCAAAGGAATAGTAGGGGTCTTTTATGGGGAGTGACAGGAGGTGATGAGGAGGTAAAATGCGAGCTGAAATTTATCAACCAGCAAGTTTGCTATTTCTGATGGCTAAGTACTGTAGGGCCACCTACAGCCAACCCAAGGCACTGTTGAGTGTTTTCATTAAAATTTCAGATAGAACTAAAAAAATAGTTTGTGGTTATCCTTTGCTTGGGAGGCTACTTCAGTCTCGTATTTAGCTTTTGAAGACTGGACTGTTTGCCAAGGGTCCACCAGGGTGGCTTTTGGGTTTAGTTCGGTCAGGTACTGCTGTTTCTATGCGATTGTTTTAAGTGGTTACACATGGCATTTAATGTAATTCTACACAGGCCTCTGTGTTTTCACGATTGGGGGGGGGGGGGCTTTAAAATTACCTATGCTATCACTTAATAGAAAGTAATTTGCTTTGAAAAATTCTTTAGGGTTTGATGGAAGTACTACCATTACATTTATTTCAAAGGAGAAGAATTTATGATCCGATCTCACCAATCAGGACATTACGTTTGTGAGTACTATGTCAAAGATATTTTTGTCTCTGGTGGGAGTGCAGACCAGCTGTTCTAGAACATTTGCACTGACAAAGTCCAGGAATCTTGGAGCTTGCATGTTAGTGGTCGTAGATTTTTTCCAGTTTATGGAGGGGAAGCTAAAATCACTCATGTGTAGTGAGTTGGGCTGAATGGTAAGTGATTTTAATAACTTCATGTATGTGGAGTGATTTCTATGGTTCAAAGTTGGGGACCTGTAGCTAGTGATGGTATGGTGGGAGATTTTGCCTAGGGTCAAGCTGGACATGAAGTAGTGGACATGGAGTAGCTCAAGCGAGCCATCCTGTTTGACCGATCTAGAGGTGTAATATTTTCATTTTTTTTTTTCCTTTTCGGAGGCTGGTCTGAGTATGAGATAGTAGCCTTGTACTGCCAGGGTGCTTTCTGCGTCCCTGTAACTGCACAGACGCCTGCATTCTCAAGGGTAAGGAAAGGTTCCAGGGAGTGCAGTTTCTTGTTAAGATTCCCCGCATCGAGCAGTAGTACCTTCACCTTGGCGTTAGACAAACGAGTTACTTTGGTAAGTCTGTTTGTCACTGCCTAAAAAAAGGCACTACTGGGGGGTGGGGGGTGGGGTGGCTAATGCCCTGGCAAGTACTCAAAAGCCTAGCGGTGACAGGTGCAGAATACTTCCAGCAAGGCTGCATGGTGTGTTGATCATGTTGTTCTAGGCTGACAAATACTAGATCCCCTTGGAATGACACCAGTAGCTAAGCCAATTACTGAAGTCAATCATTTTCTGCTTGTATTGTAGTATTATTCTTGGTGAGGGTAGAATACTGCGCAATGAGAGGCTCATATCAGCCTGTGAGACATTCAGAGAAGCCCAGTATAGCTCTCTTCATATAGTCTAGGAAGGTGTGTTTCAGGTCATTCAAGTCCGAGTCATACTGGTACTTGTGGTTGAGAGACCAGAGTGCCTGCGTGATCTGGCAAATCTTGGCCCCTGACAGGCAACGGACTAACCCTCTCTCTATCCAACAGGGTGGGGGTGGGGGGGGGGGGAAGAGTCTGTGCATCTCACAATGGCATCTCCTATAACAAAGATGTTTTAATGCGTGGTGTTTCGCTTTACGGGCTTGCTTGTGGAGACACTGTGATGTGTATTTTTATGTGTTGTGGTTGGTGTTGACTTGGTTTTGTTTGCATGTGGTTTCCGAGGGCAGTGTATGGGGGGCCTCCAAGGTTTTGGTAAGTTACTTGCGAGTACTTCCGCATATGTGGGTTTGTGTGTCAAGACCTTATTTAGTGACGGGAAATTATATGCATGTGCTGTTTGTCATTTGATTTGTCAGTATGAGAGTCGTGTCACAATTTTCATAATAGAACTACATTTCTCACATGCTATGTTTGTTTCGGAATTAAATGATTGGCAGTATACATGAGACAATTGCTTTATTGCCTCAGGATGTCCTTGTCCTCCAGGCTGGCCAAAGAGAAAGTGCCTATCCATGGCTTTAGCTTTTTACTATGGGTTTAAACAGGGAGAAGAGTGAGGCGATTTAACTGGACTGGGATGATAGCACATGGATGAAGAATGGGTGCTGTACTCAGTGTGAACTGCAACTGTCCAACAAGGAGATGCATGCCACTCAGATGCTCCTAGTGCAGTAGGAGAACTGGGGAAGGTTGCAGTGATAGTCATTCTAAGGGAAATTTAAAATGATAGCATTTGCATCTATACGGGGCATTGCTAACCACTGCTGCATGAAAAGCAGTGTAGTGCAAACACTCGGCTTATATAAAATTGGAAAAACAAGTTTTACAACAGCAAGGCCTACAGACCAATCAGGAAAACACACAATATAAGCTTTCAGCCAGCAGTTCCCAACTCAAGACAGGTTTGCTACCGCATACTTCTGTCACAAGAGTGCAGTCAAAAATCCCTCTCAATTTAAAAATGTATTTATTCAAGCAAAACTTTGATCAGTGGATGGGGAAATCCCACATTTACCCCAGTCTGGCACCTAAGTCTCTATTGCAGAGAGGAAGTGCAACCATTCATGGCAAAGTTTATACACCACCCAAACAACTAAGTGACCAATACTTTTCTAATATTTCTGGGAGAATGGCTAGGCTTAAAAGATCCTTTAGGGCCATTAGCCTAGTATTTTCACACGACCCTATGAAAAGACAAATGGCTAAATGACAGGCCACCTGAAAAGCTACAGACATGGATTAAATGAAGGGTCCTTATCACAGCACAGACTTTGAGAGGGCTTCCAGCACTTCGGTACCAATTCCACAAAAAATGGACTGGAATCTATCTAAACAGTTTAACCTTTTCGGGTCCTGGGTGCACAACTAGCTTGCAGTCACTGCCAATAAAACTAATGTCAAGGTATCAGGAACACAGTAAAAAATGAAGCATGCCACTAGCATGCAAATTTTATTTATTGGCATTTGATTACTGGGAAAGTCCAACTGGGTAGGAGCTAATTTTCAGCAGAGGTCTGGGTAGAAAAGCTCCCAAGTATTACAAAACACAATCTTCAAAAGTAATAGAAAAAACATCTGCAGCTTAAATAATCATACCAAATTAGACGCAACATGAAAACACTGGTTAAGAAAACATACAAGTTATATGACAAAAGATTTAATATTTACAGAAATTTTAGCCACTTTAGAGAAATTAAAGGTAAGTTAGTATAATACAAACAAGAATTGCAATAGGAAGTGAGAAAAGCAGGCTTACAGTATATTTAGACAGAAAGAAAGGGGACAAACTGACAATTTACTATTAAAGAAAAACATTTATTTTTTTGTTTCCGTTATCATTAACTGCAGTTTGTGTTAATTCCAGTTATTCATGCATCCAGATAGAAATTACATGAACTCTCACAGTGCCAATAAGTATGGAGCCCTTTAGGGGTGGAGGAATATACTTTATTGTCATATCAATCCTCTTTCAGCCTCAAAGCTCCCTTCTCAGCCTACTACAGGAAACTGCAGCCTCTGGGCCACTGATGGCCCAATGAGCCTATTCTTCAGTCAAACTTTCTGTGGTTATACTGTAAGTCAATCCAATCTGCTAAGCGGCAAAGCATGGCATCAACATGTGAGGGGGGGGGGGGCCTTAATGGAAAGTCACCTGAATATGAGCTAGAGAAAAATGCAGATGTGTGGGTAAACTTACTGCATAGGATACAACATCTGGCCAGCTTCCAAAGCTTCAGGGCACTTCCATACTCCCAAGCGGTCAGCTTGAGCGGAGTTCACTAAAAGCAAAGTTTGGGTGCCAAATCTTTCAAAGCTTTTCTGCTAGAACAGAGAAGGAGGCTAAGCCATGAAAGGACAATGCTAGGAACAAAAATAAATAGATGGCCACAACCTGACAAACAAAAACAAGGGGAATGGAGGGAGGGAGTGGCCATTGCAGCAGTAATCATTTGAACATCTACTGCTACGTTAAGTTTACTTACACAACTGTACTATGTACATAGCAGTAACTGCCGCAGCAGCCTTACCTATATGGGTAGATTACCCTAGTTTGCTGCATTTGGGAGGTGGAAGATGAATCCAACATTCCCTAGAGAATGGTCCTAGCCAAGCCTGTTTTGGACTTAAAGAAGGAATCAAGCTTACAGTGCTTTGTAAAAGTATGCACAGAAAACCAAGTAGTAGTTTCCAGAATACTTCTAGAATCCAACGCTTTTCGAGAAAGCCATAGACGAAGCCAAGGCCCTGATAAAGTAGACCTTGACTCTGCATGGAATACTTTTGTTATGGTGTGTATAAAAAACAGTAATGGCCTTAGACAACCATTTAGAAATAGTCCATTGACACAAGTTGCCCCTACTAACCTTCACAAGAACTGAGCAATTGAGTCCCCGTTATCCAGAACTCAAGCAACAAGCAAGTTTGACTGGCTCATATACCGACATACAAGCCAATCAAAAAATCACAAAGCAGCTCTCAAGCAACTGGAAACTACACTTAACTGGCATCTACCAATCCCCACAGGTGCCAGTTAAGTGAGAGTTTAATGTACCAGAGTTTAATGTACCAGAGTTGCCTGTGGACATCCAAGGTATGGAGTATCCTTTCTCCCTCATTTTTAGGTTCAGTAAAGAAAAACAGGGAGATGGATATTTGGATACCACTTAAGGCATAAAAGGATTAGTTCACAAAGAATCCGTCCCTTTGAAAATGAGATAGGACTGACTCACCATAACAGCTTGTAACTCATACTCTTCGTGCAGAAGTCACAGCATTCAGTAAAACTGTATTCCATGTTAAGAACTTCAAGTCAGTCAGGTTAGCTGGTTCAAATTGAGCAAGTGTTACCTTCTCTAACACATAATTAAGATCCCAAGGACAGGACACTGGTTTACTTGGAGGCCTCTTGTGCAAAACATTTTACAAAAACATTCT
Organism: Protopterus annectens; assembly: GCF_019279795.1. NCBI lineage: Eukaryota > Metazoa > Chordata > Ceratodontiformes > Protopteridae > Protopterus > Protopterus annectens. The sequence continues at coordinate 624,917,851 of NC_056743.1, read as the reverse complement.
GACACGATACAGCAATGAAAGAGGAAGATCTATGGGTAGACATGCTGAAATGGCTGATAAATGAATCTTTATAGAGAAATAAGAAAGGCCACAGGATAGTAATTCACACAAATATTGTAAAATCAGAGCACAACTAGCCCTGAATGGGTGCTGGTTATGTTGTTGGCACCAACTAGAAAACTTTTTCCATTTGCTAATCTATGATATTCTAGTACCAGGCTTTCTTGCCTCCATTAGCAGGTGCTATGGATCCTTAGTAAAATGAGTGCTTAAAACGAATTGAGACCCAATCATCCAGGTAGCCAATTGAAATAGATTGATACTGGGCTGTATCAAACAGCCCTGTTCTTGTGCGAGTAGATCCAGTCTGTGTGGAAGCTTGTGGTAATTGGCCCTGGCCATTTAAAAAAAAAAAAAAAAAAAAAAAGGAGAACCATGTTTGCTTGTACAAGAAGGCAGTCACCACAATGATCTTGAGGGATTCCTTCAAAATCTACAGAACTCTGGAATCTAGTGGAAAGGATGAAAGAAGCATACAGAAACATTCCTGTTCAAGGAAAAAATAAATGGTCTTCTACGCTTTCTTGCATGGACTCTTGGAACAGAATCTTGCCAGCTGATTGCTCAGAGAGGTGGGAAACGGATCTACTTGAGAACTCCTTACAGATGATCAAAATTTTGGAAAACTATCATCTAGTTTACATTAATGAAGGCACACCTTGGTCCTGCTCAGCTTGTCTGACATACAACTTTGCTCTGACAGAATGTAGGATGCCTGCAGAGTGACATTGTGCAGCTATATCCCAAGCTAACATGGCTAGTCTGCAAAGGGGTATGACTTGGTTCCAACTGCTTGTTGCCATACCTCATGACTGTGGTATTGTCTGCAACATGAAGAGGTCCCAAGGATCGAAGATTATTCAGAGAGTTGAGTGCCTTGATCATGGCAAACATCTCTGATATTTATGTGCTTGCATCTATCCTTAGTGTCCCACACATCCTGCATTTTATCCCTGCTGAAACTACTCCTCAAGCAAAGTCCGAGACATCTGTAAATGATGGACTGCTTTGAAACAGGGAGGGAGACCTGTTCCACACACCCTGCATTTTATTCCTGCTGAAATTGCTCCTCAAGCAAAGTCAGAGGCATCTGTAAATGACTGACTGCTTTGAAACAGGGAGGGAGAAGGGGAGACCTGGATTTAAGGATATTTGTGGTCTCCACCAAAATTATTTCTCTTCTGACAAATACCAGCACTGGGATTTGAAAAGGGAAAGCGTGTTGATACTGGGACCAAAGAGACTTCAGATACAACTTCTCATGTGGAGTCTTGCCAGGAGTATCATGAGAATCATTGAAGGCATGAGACCCAAAACACTGAGGTATTCCCTTGTAGTGACTGAAATTTAAGTGGAAAACCTTATAAATAGATCTAGATATAGATCTATTTTCCTGTGGAAGAAAAGTTGTTTGAACTGCAGTGACTAGTTGACATCCCCGGAACACAATTATGTGTGGAGTCAAGAAAGACTGGAGTGTTCTCTTGGAATCCCAGCATGTGTAAGAAATCTCTTACTTGAGAGAGATTCCCGAAACATGTGAAAAAGACTGAAAAGATCAGCAAGTTGCCCAACTATGGTAAAATGTGGATACCCTACAGCTTGCAATGAACTATAACTGGAGTTAGACACTTTGTGAACACTCTTCTACTTTACCCTTTGGACTATCCACTGCAGCAAAACTAAAGTTTTTGTGAGATTGGATCACATTATGAATACTTTTGAAGTCTGGATGAATAGGGATGTGATGACAAGCATATTTTAAATCTAGTGTTACCAGTAAACTTGAGAGGAGGAAGAAGAGGTGACAGGTTGTGAAGTGACATTTTCAATTTGGGCACTATCACTAAAAGGTTAGGAAAACTGGTCTTTAAGCATTTTTCTTTCTTTGGCACTAAAAATATCCTTGAATAAAAGCAAACAAACAAACAAACAAAAAAAAAAAACTCCATCTGGGAAGGAGGAACTGGTTGCATCTTTTTTAGGACATCATGTGATTAACTGGTGGAAACAAAAAAGTTTGACTGGAGGATGAAGAATGAACTCCCTGGAAAGGAGAAATTTCCTCCCTCTGCCATTTGTAACCTTGATAAAGGATCTTCAAAACTCATTTGTCTGAAACTGTTGCCAAAGTAAAAAAATAGAGATTCAGACTTTCCAGAAGGAAAAAAAAACAACACCAGGGTTGGAGGGGGCTTACAAGGCCTCTTGAACAGTTATTCAGACTTGCTGGCCTGTCCTTGGATTTGGATGTTGAGACTTCTTTTTGGATTCCCTTTGCCATTTTGTATTAAATGTCTGTTTACCTGTATTCTGTCGAGACTGTTTGCTTTTTACAGAAAACTGGATGAAGAGTTAGAGAAGCCTGTAGAAAATTTGGAAAAGGAAGGCTGAAAATCTTGAGACTTCCTGGATCAGCTTATCTCCTTCATCACACTTCTTGATCACCTCTGCAGCACAGGGGCCAAAAACTAAATCTTAATCCAAAGAGGGATTTAACATCTCATTTTTATCACCAACAGGAAGTTTTAGAGAATGCAGCCATACAAACCTCCTCAAAACACAGTGGCCACAGCCCTAGGAGTAGTACCAAACAGAGTCATACAGACACCATAAACGGAGAGTAGTGACCTGTGCAGTATGAGAAACCAAGTTATTTAAAGCAGTATTTTCCTTACAGGAAGAAATTGCTGACTAAACATTGCTCATACTTTCAGAATTAGTCAAAACAAACTTCTAACACAGCCTGAGAATTCAAATTCTGAAAATCAAAGTTGCAAATGTATGCACATTTTCCCATACTTACCAATAATTTCCCCATCCATCAGAAAGAGTAGGATTGGAAGTGTTTAGCAGCAGTGGGATTAACTAAAGCTATAACGGTTTGGTCATGTTTGGGAATAGTGTATAAAAACATAAAAGACTGAGGAATTTTATACATCCTAACTGCCTTTTGAGGGTCAGACAGCTGACTATCAGGAAAATTGTAGACAGTCACACACGCATCTTCTATAGCAGACAGAACAAGAGGAATATGTGTAGGTTCTGGAAATTCCTTCCAACAACCCATAGTATATTCAGAGGGAATGAGAAACCTGTTTTTTTCCAACTGAAAATGCAGGTACATTCTAGCAATAGTGTCAGAGAAAGAAACCCTGACGGGGTGAATCCGAAAGTGAGATTTCCTCCAAATCAGAAATCTGAAGAAAAAATTCTGCATCCCACCTTTCAATTTCTTGTTCAGATTAAGACTATTGAATCTCTTCAGGAAAAGAGATATTCCTCTTTCTTTTATCAGAAACTACTTTAAAGATGGATCAATAGTGTGAATTAAACCGCTGAGTCAGACCAAGTAAACTACTCCTGTAACGAAATTTGAGGAGGAATAGACGCATACTATTTTGGTTTCTTTTTGACAGGAAAAATTGAATGTTTTTCCCCAGAGGAAAATTAATTGCCCATCAAAGGAACAGCACCAAGCCAACCATCAATGCTTGAAAGCCTTAGTGGAACGTAGTCTTTGGCAGCAGTAAAACTCTGAAGGATGTACGCTCAAACTTGCCTTTTAGTCAGCTCAGCTCAAGCTGACAATTTGGGTGTGTGGAAGGTGCTTTGGAAGCTGATTGGCTGCAATACCCGTTGCAGAAGATATCCTATATCGATAAGACTACTGCAGCAGTGATCAATATGATGAACATATGTGGGCTCAGGAACCTAACCTATCAACATTCAGTGTGAGCACTAGTAGCTTCTGGTATTTATTGTCACTCAACTGTAAATACACTTGTTTTGGTTATTCTGGATGTGTCTATTCTTGCTTGATTGCCCATGTCCAGCAGCTCTGCTTTCTTTTCACATTTGTGTCTGTGTTTGTTAGCCATTCATGCTCAGTTGCTTATATTTCAGGTTTTCGATTTTTTTTTTATTATGGAAGAGATGAATGTATTTTTTGGCATTATGTGTGTGTACATATGCATGTACATACTGGTTTACTAATGAGCATTATGCACATATATGGTGACATGTTTGTTCTGATTTGTGATTTTTATTTCTTGAATTGGTTAAGTTGCGCTTATGAAACATGCAAGACTGCCATACACGCATATTTGATTCTAGGTTAGTTCCTGTTCATATGCTAACACAAATAGCTTGTTCATGTACATAGACTATTCACTGGTTACTCAACATTTTTATAGAACCAATGAAGATAGTTTAACATCTGAATTCACACTGGTCCATGCCTTTATAGTAGAACCAATGATTTGGAAGTGTTGTGTATGCTTTTTATTGACTATTCAATTTTTACAATGACCAATGAAGGATCAGCCTTTTCAGCATGTAAATGTTATGACTGGATGCTTTAAAAAACTACAACTTATTTACATATCATATGGGATTGTATACTAGAAACAATGACTTGGAAGTGCCTGTATGCTTTTTATTGGCCCTTTGATTCTATAGTGACCAATGAAGATGGAATAGCCTTTTTAGCATGTAAATGTCATGACTGGAAGTAGTTTTTTGATCAACCAATAGAGTTCATAGGTGCGTACTAGGCTAATGGCCCTTGAGCCTTTACAAGGCTAGCCCATAGAAGTGCCCTGGCATCATGCCGTCCGACGTTAGTTCCCAGTGCCTCTATCAACGAGAGCAACTGGAGTGATCCCCGGGGTGAACTTTCTATTTCTCAATCAATCAAGAGTTCTCTTGAAGGAGGGCCAGTGAAGTCCTCTGGTTGACATATATGGAAGTTTATTCCACAGCATGGGCAGTCTCTGGGTTATGAACCTGTCCCTCCAGCATGTTCTGTTGATTGTGATAATGAGGCTGAGGTCTCTGGAACGTGTAGTGTGGAGAGATTGGGATTTCTTTAGATGTAGCATTGCTAACAGAGCTGGGTTAGACACAGCTTTTTAAGTCAAGCAGAGACTGCCTCTTAGTAGACGATATGAGACAGAAAATAGCTGGAGTTTTTTTTCAGTCTGTCCATGTAGGACATGTGTTCAAGGCCTAGGATCCTCTTTGTGAGGTACTTTTGTGGCCTTTTCAGCTGTTGCATGTGTCTAGTGAGGTACATGCCAAATGGGGCATTGTACTCGATGACTGGCCTAATGACTGGCCTAATGAGGGAGAGTAGAGGGAGACAATGCCCTCTTTCTTCCTGGATGCAAAACCCTTAGTAATGAGATGTGCCACATAGGATTTTCTGATCACAGTGGCAATGTGGTGTCAAAAGAGAGGTTGCTGTCAACCTGTGTTCCCAGATCTCTTATAAAGCCTTCTATGTTCAGTGGACTACCATTGATGTGGTAATTCAAGGGAACCTGTTTTTTCCCAAGGGGGATGACGACACATTTTCTGGCATTGAGCTTAAGGCCATGGTTCTGACACCAGTCATTGGTCTCAGTGAGGCCTTTCTGTAGGGATGTCAATATCATTGGGGAATTAATAATAGCTCCCAATTTGCAATCATATGTGAACTTTGTCAGGCAGAGTCCCTTAGTGTTGGCCTGGACTTCAGAAAAATAGATACCAAACAGGAGAGGACCCAGGACCGAACCTGTGGGACTCCACTCGTGACTGGTCATCAGTCTGACTTGGAATCAGCTACTTTCACACTGTGGGTTCCATCTGTGAGGCAGTTTATAACCCACCTAGTAATATAGGGGTTGATGCCTAGCTTAGTGAGTTTTTCTATGATTCCTGAGTGGGGAATGGTATCAAAGGCCTTGGCCAGATCAAAGGCTGTATGAACCACCTTGCCTTCATCCATAGCTCTGGTGAATGACTCGAATAAATCGACCAAGTTGAGCAGGCATGATCTACCCTTCACAAAACCAAACTGTGTAGGATCCAAAGTTTGGAGATTCCCTACATCCTTGCTTATTAGGTCCATGATGATGCATTCCATAGCTTTGCATATCAGACTCGTCAGGCTAATGGGGCAATAGTTCCCATGGTCTGTAGTCACTCCTCTTTTGTGCAGTGTGCCACTCGGTAGGGACAAAGCCTGAGGTAGGGCTGTGATTGAGCAGGATACACAGGTGAAGTGCCAGTTCACTCTGTAGTTCATGTAGAACACAGCCAGGGATATTGTCAGGTCCCATAGAAGCTGTATTCTTGGACTTGGACAGTACTCTTTTAACCTGTGCAGAAGTAATACCTGGTGCCTGACAATCTACTGGTATTGTGATTGGTCCTTTGGGGAGGGGAGAGGGGTAAAGTTGGCACTTAATCTGTCAGCCAGTATATATTGGCAATATCTGTTGGCTCGCTATAGGAGATACCATTGTGCAGTAGCTCAGAGCAAATCTGGGTATTGCAACACTGGTATTGAACACTCAGTTTTTAGTTTTGGAATTATTGAATGTAAGAGGCAGAGGAGATGATATGAAGACAAACAGAATGCTTAGAAATTAAATGGATGTTAATTTTACAATGTGACAAAGGGAAAGGATTAAATGAGCATGGACCTTTAAAACCCTTGCTAAGGTCACGTGAGCTGATCAGGTGGATTTTGAACTTTCCTGACTGTATTTAAGCACTGCTTGGTAGTTTGTTTTTAAATCTGATGAAGCACCTTGGGTGTGAAAAGCTCTCATCTGTTATATGTTTTTATTTTTTAGATTAAACAAGTGTTTTATACAAAGAAAGAAACCTGCCTGGAAAAGACTTAGAAATGGGCAGCCAGTAAAGGGGTATGTGAATGTGAGTTGAGACGAAGTTGTTAACTTTAAAGGGTTACAATGTGAAAGGCATTACAGCTTTTACTTTTAAAACAAAAAAGATCCTTATTGAATTATCAACTTATGACATAGACAATCTTACATTTATATAAACGAAAACAAACCATACTGACAATTTCAATTGCAAACATATATCACATGCAATTTCTATACAGTCATTGCCAAATCAAACATTACATAGCTCATTCAATTCCTGCCTTCCCTTAAACCTCACTCATCCTCCATCATTGTGCTTATATTCTTCCCACAATTCCCATTTTCCATGTAATTTGCTCCTACCTTTTTCTGCAGATACTACTTTAAGTTCTTTTACTTGTGTTAGTATACCCACTACTTCTAATACAGTTCGTTAGTATACCCACTACTTCTAATACAGTTCATGCAGACTTTTTCAATTTTCTAGTAATTGCTTTTTTTTTTTTTTGTCAGCCACCAGAATTAAACTCAGCAAGGCTTTACTATGACTAGGCAATTCAGATCCTGTATCACAGTTCAAAAAAAATATTTTCTTACTTACACCAATTTGCTCAATCAGCATTTCTGACAGAGCAGTCTGCAGGGGATTTGTAAAGGCTGCCAATTCATTACACTCCCAAAAAATATGTTTCCAATTACCTATTTGGGCGCACAGCCATTCTATGAAGTAATGTTTTGAAAATTTGTTCTTTAGTACACAGGTTTATAAATTACTGTGACAAAAGTTTCTGTACAATGTGGAAGGACTGTGCGTTTACAGATACTTATGTGCAAAAAAGGGGATGAATTCAAAGTATGGAACGAAAATGAGGAGCTGCAGGATTCACTACAGGTTTAAGAAGGGAAACTGGTACATTTAACAAGTACTGAAGAAAGAAAACACAAGTTCTGGGGACAACCAAAAATGTGTACGTGATGCCCAAAATGCTGAAAGTATGAGGATTCTGTTACATACTGAAAATGAGATGAAATTATTAAAGGTAGGGGGCTGAAGAGACCAACACACAAAGTGGCTAAACTAGATCAAATCCGATGGGGCAAGGGAAATATTGTGGTATGAGCATAACACAAGGCCTTTCTATAATTAACGTAGCCAGGCAGGTGAATAGTAATCAAAGAAAAAATACATACATAAAAATTACTTAAAAAGGTGGAAGTCAACATAAGTAAACAAGAAAAACTGGAATGCAAGAGTGTTACAAAAATAACATGAGATTAATATGAAATTTGTGAGAAGAAAATAGATCTACATAAGAAAAGTGGAGGAAAAAAATGACAAGACCTGTTTTCCGTGACAGAAAAAAAGAGAGGTTACACTGTTTTTTGGGGGGGGGGTGAAATACAAGAGGAGAAGATGCATAGTTTAAAGCATAGCAGTGTTGTGGTATGTTTTAGAAGACAAAAAATAAAATAATACGCATGCAAAAAGGAAAGAGAAAGATAAAAGGTATGTAGATCATTTGGGTGGAAGGACAGATACAGTTTTTAGAAAAAGAGGAAATAAAAAGGTGGAATATATACTGAAGTAAATGAAGGAAATGTTGCGAGACTATAAGGTCTGGGTGTTGTTTTCAATATAGAAAAGAGAGAAGAAAAAGGTTCTTCTTACAGGTAAGACAATAAATAGTTATATGGGGGTATATGATATAAAAATCTTCTTCCCATATAAAAAAAAGACAACTGATGAAGTGAAACTCTGGAGACCTATTACATTAGGGAAAATATTTATGAAAAATTTACAGAAAATTTTAGTTTAGGGAAAGCTGACGTATGAATTACAGGTGACTGGTGTCCCAATTAAAAGAGTAGCAGGAGATCCAATCAGAATAGGGCAGCAGCTGCCTCATGTGCATTCCTCTGACTACAGAAGACCTGGAATAGGCTAACATCGCAAGGAATATGGAATTTCTTAGTGTGCCTCCAACATTGCACAAGTTCTAAAAAAATATATATATTTTTGCCTGCTTTAACTAGGCTGTAACTTATGAATGTGTAAGACCACAATAAAGAAAGTAGATACAATTCTGCTCACTGCAGTATGGATTTTATGGAATTCTAGATGTGAAGAGTTTACAAGGACTAAAATGCGACTGACAAAAAAGGTGGAGAGATCGAGAGCATGCATTGCATATAAAATAAAAATGGAAACAAATATAAAAGATGCATAAATCTGCAGCATATATAATGAATAAGACACCATAAATACTGCATGAAGAATTATGTTATAAAAGCTACCCTAAATTTTTAAGTGCCATGGGATCTCTGGCATTCATCTGAGCTACCACGAACTTGGGCAGATGAAACTTCGTTTTAACATTTCAGCTGAAAGATGGTAAACTCATAAGTGCAATGCCAGAGTGCTTCCCTCATCTCGACCACGTTTGTGTAGTCGTTGATTCTCAAATTTTTAGAAGCTTGTTCTAAAATGGAAACTTTTTATACTCTGGAAACAGTTTTGATGCCTGTATAGCTCATTATTTTCATTCCCAGTTCTTCTATCATAAAAAGATGTACAATTCGCTTCCTAAAACATCTAGTGGTAATGTTGTTGTTTGTCTTTCGGCTTTTTCCCGGTAAGGGGTCGCCACAGCGGAACTCCGGTCCGCTAATGATTGGCAGTAGATTTTTTTACGAAACGCCGAGGTGCCAGCTCGACAACCAACCTTCAACGAAGGCACGCCCATTTACGCACGCATGTCTTTTGAACGCTACCCAACCACAGGGTATCCATATAAAACACTTCACAACACCGACACAAAGCAATGTAAATAATGCCCTTAGATTAACAGGTATAGTGGTGCTTAGCATAAATAAAACTTGTTTCTTATGCAATTAAGAACAAGCGTTACAAAAATGCAAGCAAAAGTACCTGTGGTCTTGGACATGTTAGATGATACACCGATTAATACTATTTGTAGAATGTCTTTAATAGTTAGGGTCTTCATAAACAATGCGTGTTTGACTACCAAGAAAAGAATAAAAACATCCATGTTTCCATTTAGACTTCAATACAAAAATCTGACTGGCATCAAGATACGTAGTCTATCACTCTTGTTGTACTGGTTACTCCTTTTATCCCAGACTCTGCTCAAAACTAGGGGAAATAGACTATTTATCCCTCATAATTTCAGAGGCAACAGCATTCAATTTATGACTCTCACAGCCTTTATACAAATAAGACTTTAGCAGCAGTCATCTCCTGTATAAATTCCTGCTAAGTAATTAAATGGCAAATTCTAATAAACTGGCCCTGAGAATTATTTGTTTTGCAAACGTTGGGTGATTTCTGTTATAAATAATTATTAACAGCAGTATTCTTTTAACCGGTTTTAATAAAAACATGGAAGTGGAGGATCCATGGGCAGACATGCTGAAATAGCCACAAAATGTAACTTTATAGAGGAGTATGAAGGGCCAGAGGTTAGTAATTCACACACGTATTTGAGCACTGTTGGTAACTGGCTAGCTATAGACTAGAAAATGTTTTCCACTTGCCAACAGAAGATTTTCTTGCAACAGGTTCTCTTGCTTCCTTTAGTACCTGCTGCAAATCTTCTGAAAACAGGTGCCTAAAAGGAGTTAGAATTGAATCATCCAGGTAGTTAGTTGAAGGTGCTCGAGACTGGGGTGTATCAAACTCCTCCATGTCTTGTGCGAGTAGGTCCAGTTTGTGATGAAGATTGTGGTAACTGCCCTTGTTCAATTCCATAAGCTGAGAGAACTAATGCTGCATGGGCCAAAAGGGGGGTCACTACAATTACTCTTGTAGTCTTTCTGAATTTTAAGAATTACCTTGGATATCAGGGGAAAGAATGGAAAGGTGTAAAGGAACATTCTCATCCAGGGAAATGAGAAAACATCTGTTTTCCCTGCCTGTCTGCACAGCGTCCTTGAGCAGAACCTCAAGTTGCCTGTTTTGAAAGAAAGCAAACAGATTTACTTAAGGTGCTCCTCACAACTGGGATCAGTTCCTGAAGACCCCTCTCTCCCTTTCAATTACTATTCAGAGGGTCTGTCTTGGTCCTGCTCAGTTTATCTGCCACTATGCTTTGCTCTGACGGAATGCAAGATGCTTGGAGGGTTAGAAAAAGTGCTGAAGAGTCAATTCCCAAATGACAGCCAGCCTGCAGATAGGATACGACATTCTGCCCCCTGCTTTTTAATGTACCAAATCACTGTGGTGGTACTGGTAAACAGATGGAGAGGTCCTAGGGACCACAGATGAAGAGACTTTAAAGAAGGGATCACAGAAATCATCTCTTACATTTATGTTCTTTTGTCTGTCTGAAGAATCCAACAGGCCTCCATCTTTACCTCCATGGAAACTGCCCCCTCATTAACACTTGATGTGTCTGTAGTTACAGTTGACATTGAGGTAAAAGAAAACAGAGACCTGCATTTGTAATAGCCACCAGTGCAGTTCCTTTGTTAAAAAAAAAAAAAAAGTCCCAAGATTGGTACCTTAAAATCCAGAGGATGTAAATGGTGGGTCAAGGTTTTTTTTTTCTTTTTAAAGATATCTTTGAATATTTTCTCAGGTGTAACCTGACAAGAGGAATTATGAGAATCAAAAGATGCCATAAACTTCAGAACCGAAAATAAACTTTCTGGCTGAAGTCAGAGACTAAAATTTCCAGATAAAACCAGTGTGACTGGACCGGGAAAATCTAGATCTTGTCTTCAATACGAGTCTCTTTGGTAACAAACATTCCAGAACAGAAGTATTTGTCCATCTGATTTAATAACATTGGCTCTATGACTCCTACGGTGTGCAAGTGGAACCTGAGGAAAAAATTCTGTTTGGCTCGGGGGGGGGGGGGTGCAAAAATCCCTTGAAACAGGTTTTTGTATCCAATGCCAAATGTATCCCTCCTGAACCACCTTTAACACTCATAATTCAGTCACAATCCATTGCCAGAGAGGAAATGAACACAGCCAGTTGTAGCGGCAGGTTTTGACAGACTGGGAGGGGAAAGGAGGAAGAATGCTCACACAGTCAATCTGAAGTTACAATGTCTCTCTTTTCCTTAGGCATGAAAGAAGACCTGTGAGATTTGTAAAGGGGTACCCAAAAAAAAAAACTTAGAAACTCACAGAATTAATTTCCCTCTCTCACCAAATTGTTTGAGAACCTAATTAGCAGATGGGAAAAATAAAGCCTCCTCATCTTAAGCTGAATTCAAAATTTCAGACTTTACCTCGCCAGAAAGCTTCTGATTTTGTACTCAGGCATACCTCCTCAAAATTCAGAAACAGAGGCCCTAGGCAGAGTATCTGCATAACAATACACATTCAAAGCATGTTTAGATACTTGGGAAATGTAGGAAACACAATTGAGATAGGCAAACACTTGCACCACACCACACTCGGCACATAGTCCCTCAAAACCTACACCACCAAAACACACACATAGAAACACAAAACACACACCTACATTCACGGAGGCTCTCAGTAAAAACCTGCCCAAGCAACAGGAACCTCCAAAGCAGAAACACAAGCAACCTCCACCCCCCAACACAACCCAAATGATACATAGCCCACAAACTCAGTGTGCCACTCAACCACAGCACACAAGGCATAACAACGTACCCAACACTCTAGTCATAGGTGACTCTATAGTCAGGCACACTGATGTTCCACTCACCAGGCTAAACAAGGAGAAAGTTACTGTCAGCTGCCTGTCGGGTGCCAGGATCTGCCACATACCGCATGCACTCAGGTCACTCCACAACAAATACAAATATGACTCTGTCATTGTCCATGTTGGTGTGAATGACCTGAGACGTACCTCCTTGGACTACATGAAAAGGGACATGGAGGAGCTGTCCGATCTTGTAACCCAGGCAGGTATGACCCTAGCCCTGAGTAGCATCCTGCCATCACCCAGAATGATATCACAGTACAAGGACAAAATGATTGACTTCAACAATTGGCTAAGCTTCTGATGTCATTCTAAGGGGATCCAGTATCTGTCTGCCTGGGATGACATGATCGACAAGCCACGATGCTTTGCCAGAGATGGCCTGCACCTGTCGTCCCTGGGATTCCGGACACTGGCCAAGGCTCTAGCCACCCCTATAGTGCCTTTTTTAGGCAAGGTTCAAATGACAAATTCACCACCCTAATAGGTACAGGCAAGAAGAAACTGAGGGTATTGCTACTCAATGCTAGAAGTCTAAACCTCAAAATGCACTCTCTCGAGGCACTCCTTAAAATGGAGAACATCGACATCTGTGCAGTGACAGAGACCTGGTTCAAGGCTCCAGAGAGTACCCCTGCATTACCAGGCTGTAATTCATACCACACCTTTTGGCCACCTAACCTGGACCGAAACACTAAAAGGTGGAGGCATGTCCATATTCATTAAGGATATCCACACCTCCAGGCTAGTTGCTCAGCATAATGCATCCAAAATTATCCAAGTGCAACTAACTCTGGGCAAGACCGCAATCCAAATTGTAGCTTGCTACAGATCCACCACCATGCCCCAGGATTCCCACTCCTCATTTCTTAATACACTGGAAAATATTAGAGTACAACCTAACATCCTAATAATGGGCGATTTCAACTAACCTACCATTAACTGGGAAAACTACTCACGTACCAACTTTTATGCTCAACGTTTTCTGGAATTCATAAATTCCAATGCCATGGATCAACTTATCCACACCCCCACCAGAGGCAGCAATATCCTAGACCTGGTTATTACCAACATGGGCAAACAGTGCTCCACACCAGAGGTCAATTCCTCGTTGGTCAGATCCGACCACAAGCTAATCACCCTAGACATCCACATCCCTCCCCCACCACCATTAGGGAAACCACAGTAAACAATTTCTCCAAAGCCAACTTTACGCTTCTTAAGACAGAAGTGGAAAATTTCACGACACCCATGCTGATGGACAATAGAGGTATGACTGCTGAATCCTACACAAATGCACTTTATAAGCACTTACACGAGTGCATGGACCATGCAATCCCTAACAGAACCAAGATGCTATCCTCCAAAAAAAGGAAGCCAATCTGGTGGTCCCATGCCATAAACAAACTCTACAACAGAAGAAAGAAACTGTTGCAAAAAAAAGAGTAAAATCCCATGACTGGAGAAACTCCCTGGTCAGCCTCAGTAAGAAGCTGACATCCCTCATAAAATCCTCCAAAGCTAGTTATGAAAACAAAATCGCCACTGACTCTAAAGACAACCACAAAGCATTCTATAGCTATGTCAAGAATCTCAATGGCAACACTCAGATCTGCTCTGTGTTACAGCACAATGGCACTAAATATACAGAACCAACTGATATTGCAAACATCCTGGCTGATAGGTTCAGTGCTAACTTTACCCCTCTGTCATCCCCTAACGGGCCCATCTCTATACCAGAAGAATGCAAAGTTCCTGTAATCACGGCTGCACAGGTAAAAAACACACTATCCAAAGCCAAGAACACAGCATCCATGGGACCTGACGACATCCCAGGCTGTGTTCTACATGAACTACAGAACGAACTGGCACCCCACCTAAGTACCATGTTCAATCATAGCCTCACCTCAGGCTATGTGCCCACTGAATGGCACACAGCAACAGTTATCCCACTCCACAAAGGGGGAGCCACCACAGCCCCCGGAAACTACCACCCCATTAGCCTAACGAGCCTGGTCTGCAAGGCTATGGAGCGTATCATCATGTAACATAAACAATGACGTTGGTAGTTTCCAAACTCAGGACCCCACCCAGTTCGGGTTTGTAAAAGGCAGATCATGTCTCCTAAACCTGACTGACTTCTTTGAAGCAGTCACCAAAGCCGTAGATGAGGGTAAGGTGGTTCACACAGCCTATCTAGATCTCGCCAAGGCTTTCAACACCATCCCCCATGCTGGAATTATAGATAAACTCACTAAACTAGGTATAAATCCCCATGTCACAAGATGGGTTGCCAACTGGCTCACTGAAAGAACCACACTGTGAAAGTAGCAGACGCCAAATCCAACGTCAGACCAGTGACAAGTGGAGTACCACAGGGTTCAGTCCTGGGTCCTCTCCTGTTTGGTATCTACTTCTCTGAAGTACAGGCCAACACAGAAGGTCTTTGGCTAACGTAATTCGCAGACGACTGCAAACTAGGAGCCATAATCAAAACTCCAAAAGATGTGGACATCCTACAAAAGGGCCTCGCTGAGACAGATGCCTGGTGTCAAAGCCATGGCCTCAAGCTCAATGCCAAAAAGTGCATCGTCATCCCTTTTGGTAAAAACTCAGTACCCATGAACTACCACATAGGTGGTAGTCTACTTAACACTGAAAGTGTGATAAGAGACCTTGGGACACAGGTGGACAGTAGTCTCTCCTTTGATAATCACATCGCCACAGTAGTCAGGAAATCCTTCTATGTGGCACACCTCATCACAAAATGTTTCTCATCCAGGAAAAAAGAGGTCATTGTTCCCCTCTACTCGTCACTCATTAGACCCATTATAGAGTACAATGCCCCTTTTGGTATGTACCTCACAAGACATCTACAACAACTGGAAAGGCCACAGAAATAGCTCACAAAGAGGATTACCGGCCTCAAAGAGATGCCCTATGCAGACCGTCTCAAAAAACTGCAGCTTTACTCCATTGCATATCACCTACTCAAGGGCGATCTCTGCCTAACACACAAAGCTATGTCAAACCCAGAGCTTTTAGACATGCTCCACTTAAAGAAATCCCAATCCCTACGAGCTACATGCTCTAGGGACCTAAACCTCGTCACCACAATAAACAGAACATGCTGGAGGGATAGATTCCTGTCCCAGAGACTTCCCATACTCTGGAACAAACTACCTATCTATATCAAACAAAGCTCCTCATTAGCACTCTTCAAGAAAAATCTTGATGATTGGATGGGAGATAGGAAATTCACCCCGGGGATCACTTCTGTGGCTCTGCTCGACAGTGACACAGGAAAATAATTTTCTTGGGTGGCGAAAGCCAGGGTACATTTGGCTAGGCTTATATAGGCCCTAGGGCCAATAAGCCTAGTACCTACCTATGAACCATCCTCAAGAAGAGAGTGGTGGCAAGGTCCCTCTACCAGTCTATCGAAGAAGCACTAACATCCACATACAGGTCTGACAGTTAAGAACTGTACACGCTAAATTAGACAGAGAAAATTCTTTTATCAAATCTGTCAAAAATCTTCCCCGACTTATCCACTAAAGAAGGGCTGGATATCACCAGATGTCTGTTCCCTGCTGGCATGGGTGTTGATACTGCTGTAGGGTTCGACCTAAAGTGAGAAAAAAGTGCTTTAGAATAAGAACTTTATAAAGCCTGCTTTTTTGGGGACTGAAGGTTGTGAATCAGGGGTGATACAATCACACTATATATATCCTCTTGGGCTGTCAGTAAAGGAGGAACACACAAAGAATGGGGCATATCCACAATTCAGAGGGAAAACTTAGTTGTTACAATAAGAACACCTTATTCTTCCTAGCAATAATTTCACAAAAAGAAAATTGTGAGGACCAGTTTTTCTCAGTAACAGAGTTTTGGACCTGAAAGTCTGTAGGAGATGAAGCCACTTCTCTATGTCAGAATCCTCTGCCATGTCCTACTCAGGAATATTTTAATTGACCTGATTTACAGTTACTGAAGAGTGGCACAGTAGAACAGCGGACAGTGTTGTCGACTCACAGCAAAAGGCTCCCCAGTTCGATCCTGGTTGCATCTCCAGCTCCACAGTCCGCATATCCTCCCTGTGTTTGCATGGGTTTCATCTGGGTGCTCTGGTTTCCTCCCACCTTCTAAAGACTGTAACAGGTGGATTGGACACTAAATTGGCCACAGCTGTTAGTCTGCATGCCAGTATGTGGTATGGAAGAATTACTGTGGCAGGGGTAGCCATTTGGCTGTGTAACCCTTGGCTCTAGATAATCATCACTGTTGAAGTGCCACCCCAACCCCATGTGCAAAAATGGAAAAAAGGGGTGTGGCTAGATGGATTTACAGGCACTGGATTCTGTGCACCAGGATTGACTGACTGCAACATTTTTTTGGCCAAAGTAAGAAAGTCAACTTTTCTTATAGATACAATGCCTTCTGATGAAAACGTTTTTTTTTCTTTACAGGTATCTTCAATAACTGACTTGGAGAAGGAATATATGCCTCATGTAGAGGTCATTACCCTGGACACATCCAACAGCATCCTCCAGTATGCCACTGTACCCCAGTATAGACTGTTCTCCCATACCCTGCTTGGACAATGGAATAACCAAAGAAGACCTGGCTAATCCATGGTTCATGGTGGCTGGAATGTCTGCATCACAGGAAAACTGAGGTGAGTGAGTGGTCTGAAGAATGACTGCTGGCCACTACAGGGCCAACTACCACTGGCGGACGTGAAGCCTTAGCCTGCTGAATCAGCAAGGATTCTTTAGCTAGTTGTTCTTCTCTCTAGGAACAGCAGAATTCAGAACAGCAAGAGCAAGAAGCAGCCTTGCTATGACAGAGGAGGATGCTTCAGATACAGTTAAAATGCTAGAATGGATCAGTTGGAAGTTAAATTTGTCAAATAGTTTAAACAAACAGCAGACTTCACACACAAAAAGTGCCCATAACACTATAATGTATAAGCAACAAACTTACTTCCTGTCAGAAACCCGTTTAGAATAAAATTAGCCTGACAAAAAATAAGATAAGTTGTCACAGCTTGAACACAAGCACTACTTCATAGAATTTCCCGTCCAAATAAAAGTTTACACAAGCAGTACATTTTCAGACTTCACACACAAAAAGTGCCCATAACACTATAATGTATAAGCAACAAACTTACTTCCTGTCAGAAACCCGTTTAGAATAAAATTAGCCTGACAAAAAATAAGATAAGTTGTCACAGCGTGAACACAAGCACTACTTCATAGAATTTCCCGTCCAAATAAAAGTTTACACAAGCAGTACATTTTCTCACAAAATAAGAGACCCAAATAAGCTGAAGCTAAACAGCTGTCCCTTACAAGAAAAAAAAAATGATGTTCTAACCATAACGCTCCATCTGTGTTGTTGATCTTCATTCATTCTTGACTGTTGTATCAAGCTCGCTCCAGCCAAAAACTCTCAAGCCAAGGCTATCCATACTGACTCTCTTCCCCTCACCTTAGACAGAGTTTTGCCTATAAAGTAGAAAATCGTGGAAACATTGTCTAAGCAACAACCCTTCTGGTATCCCATGACTAGCTCCAAATATCCAGGAGTCCTTTGGAGGGGGTAGGAGGGTGGGATGTCAAGAATGAATGAAGATCAACAACACAGATGGAACATTATGATAAGAACATAACGTCTTTATCTGATGTTGTCAATCTTCATTCATTCTTATTGTTGGGATAGAGTGCCTAGCTACTTTACACCCTGGGAGGCCCTAGGGAAGGATATTCCTGACCACCACAGATCCAAAGGATGCTCTTCCCCTGGAAACCATATCCAATTTGTAAAGAGTGATAAAGGTATGGGGGGGGGGTTAGCCCAATTTGCAGCTACACAAATGTCATCCATAGAAGCTCTGGAATGAAAGGTGGCTGAAGTGGAAACAGATCTACTAGAATGAGCCCTAATTTTTGATAAGTCTAGCTTATTTTGGTTACAAACAAAGATAATGCAATCTCTCAGCCATTTTGACAGAGTAACTTTTGAAACTGGTTTGCCCAGTCTAATACCTGAAAAGGATAAAAACAGTTGATCCGATTTTCTAAAGGATTTTGTTCTATCCAAATAAAAGCGTAATTGCCTGTGCACGTTCAACAAGTGTAAGCAATATTCTCCCTTGTTTGAGAAATTTGGAAAGACTGGTAAATCTATGGTCTGACTGAAATTGGAATCAGACACTACTCTAGGTAGGAATGAAGGATTAGTTCGGAGTGATACTCTCTCCTTGTGAAAAATGATATACGGATGTTTTACACACAGAGCCTGCAACTCTCAGAGATTCGCCTGGTTGAAGTGATGGCCATGGAGTAGAGTCTTCCAAGATAAAAACTTGATATCACAGGTGACTGCTGGCTCGAAGGGCTAACAGACCAAACATTGTAAGACCAACTTTAAATTCCATGGTGCAATGGGCTCTCTGAAAGGCGGTTTCAAATGTAAAGCACCCTTGAGAAATGTTTTGTAAAGACGGCGAGACATCAAATAATGATCAAATCAGTTATGGAAATTTGAAATGGCAGCTAACTGAACTCTAATGGTGGAAGAAGCACCTAATTGAAATAAGGTGGTTAAGTATTCCAAGACCTTATCGATTGAGGCAGAGAAAGGTTCAATACCATTTTCATCTGACCAAAATACAAATCTCTTCCACTTACTAAGATAAAGTTTTCTGGTGGATGGTTTATGAGCTACCGAAGTATCTTTTGTACTGGGGAAGATAGATTATTTCGCCTGGCAATTACTTAAGTGGAGAAACCAAGCTGTCAGCTTGAGATTTTGTAGGTTGGGATGGATCAGGTCCTACGGATGAGATACTGGGTGTGAAGTAGGATCCAGACTCTATGGATGGTGAACTAGGCGAGGTTAGAGAAAGGGAAAACAGACTTGACGGGGCCAATTAGGAGCAATGAGAATCACTTTGCTTCTCAACCATTGGGGGTTCCTCAGAAATTGGGGAATTAGAGGGATTGGTGCAAAGACATATAGAAATCCCTGGGGCCAATCGTGGAGAAGAGCATCTCTTGGGGGCTCCCTACACTGGGGAACTAGGGCAAAGTAGCTGCTGCATTTGTGGTTTATGGGAGAAAAACAGATCACAGCAAGGCTGAGCCCATTGACAAAAGATCTTCATCGCTACATTGGACCCGAGAGACCACTCGTGGGGCAGGAGAATACATCTGCTCAGTCTGCAATCACATTGGAATTCCCCAGGATGTGCACTGTTAGCAGAAAGCAGCTGGAGGCGATTGCCCACTGGCAAACTCTTAGGGCTTCCCAACACAGGGGGTAGGATCTGGTTCCCCCGTTTGTTAATGTACCAGGCCACTGACATGTTGTCCGACTTGGAGTAATTGTCCCTGAAGGGAGGGCAGACTGGAATACTTGCAACACTAAGAGCACTGCCCTCAGTTCTAGGACGTTGATATGCAGATTGGACTCGAGTGGACCAAGTGCCTTGGGCCGTCTTTCCCTAAAAATGCCCCCCCCCAACCTATCAGGGATGCATCCATGGTCACAACGGCCTTGGGCTGAGAGGTGAAGAAGGGGCCAACTCCAAAGTTTGTCTTCTGGCTTCATCCACAAAGATAAATCCTGCTTGCATCGGTTTGTTATGCGGATTGGGTGGGACACTGGATGAGTTAACAGTGACCACTATGATGCCAGGAGCCACTGAAGCAGCCTCATGTGATACCTCACCAAAGGAACTAAGGTGATTGCTGCCACCATGGACCCAAGAAGCTGTAAGACTAGATGAGCCAGAACTTTGTCTTGAGAGAGTATCACTTGAAGTTGGGATCTCAACTATACCAGTCTGTGAGGAGGAAGAGCAGCCATGTAGGATTTTGTGCTCAGTCTTGCTCCGATGAATTCTATGCCTTGTGTTGCGGATAGTTTAAATTTTTCTCTGTTTATATAGAGATGCCCAAGAACTCTGCAAGACCTAGAACGGAGTCCAAGACGGAAAGCAGCAGATGCCTGGTGGGGGCAGTGAGGAGCCAGTCATCTAAATATGGAAACACCCGGAATCTCTGTAGCCTTATGTGAGCTGCTACCACTGCCATGCATTTGGTGGACATCCTGGGGGCTGTGGTGAGACCAAAGGGCAGTGCTCAAAATTAGTAATGACTGGCTCCCAGCCAGAAGCAGAGAAATCTTCTGGAGTGTTTTCCATCTTTATGTGGTAATATGCATCCTGAAGATCTATGGAGCACATCCAGTTGTCTTTCTTCAGAAAAGGAAAGATAGACTGAACCGTGACCATCCAGAATTTTGTTTGTTTCACAACTTTGTTCAGTGCACTGAGGTCCAATATTGGCCTCCAGTCCCCCTGTCTTTTTTGGCATTAAAAATAATCTGGAATAGAATCCAGAGTCTATCTGGTCTGGCGAGACTGCTTGGATGACTTTTTTGATGCAGGTTTTGAATTTCTAGTGCAGCTATATCCCTGTGACAGGGTGGAACATCAGGGATTCACCTTTGGAGTTTGGGGAGAAGACTGAAGGGAATGTGGTAGCCTCTAGTTACTAGTGTATGCACCCAGGAATCTGATGTTATTGTGAGACAGTCTGGGGAAGATTCTGTCTGCACCACTCAGCCTGCTTCCAGAGGTAAGCAACCGGGCCGCCGGTCAGGAGCGCTGGTAGGGATGGCCATAAAAGGAATCTCTGGAACCCTGCTTGCGTGGACCCCCTCTGCCACGGGAGGGGCATCTTCCAGATGAGTTCCCCCCTCTGCCCCAGGAGGAAAACTTAACCACGTGTCCCAAAAAGGCCCTTGGGACTTTCTGAACCACATCTTTCCACCCCTCTCATTCCTGGAGTAAGGTCGTTGCGGAGTGGAAAAACCCACGCCCACAGCAAAAAGGGTCTTTCCGTCCATCCTCACACCTGGTTAATGCGTCTCTGACTTTTTGGCCAAATAAAGAAGTAGCATCAACAGGAGCATTGATAAAGGAAGAGTTGAAGGTGTATGCAAAGTCACATAAGCGCATCCAGGCATGATGTCTAATGGCAATGCCTGTACCCCCTGCCCTGGACGCCCCTTTGGGTATGTGTGCAATGATCATGGACGAGTTGGAGATCGACTCTAGGGTAGCAAGCTGGGAGTCAATCTTATCCCAGACCTCGTCACACACTGCTCCCACTAAGGTCTCAGAATTCAGTTATCAGATCCTTTTGCAGTTGCGTGAAGTGTGCCAAAAAGTTCAAGGACCGTATGGCGAAGGTCAATAAAGCAAAGACCTGCTTTCCGAATCTGTCCATCGTCCGGGATTCTTGTTTTGGGAGATGGACAGCTGGACTCTCTTCCACAAGTTCCTTTTTTGTGGCAGACGCCACCACCTTGGCATTCACTGCTAGACCCTTCGACCAGCAGGGCTGATCCTCAGGCGCTGGCTCTACGGTATCAGCAGCCTTCCATGCCTGCTGCACAATGAGTTTGATCAGTTGATCGGCAGGCGGGGTCACCCAAGAAGTAGAAGGCTAGGCATGAAAAGCCTGCAAGAAAACCGATTCCTCACAGGATGCGTTTGACAGCTTCCAATCACCCCTCTGTTTTAGTATCTCAAGGATGTCTCCAAAGGAGACATCTGCAGCATGGGGACCCTTACCTTCATCATAATCTGTATCCTTGGTGACTCAT